>NC_045547.1:44737234-44767234 GCF_009769535.1 Thamnophis elegans | reverse complement strand
TCTGGTGACCACTGGAGCAGCGAGATTCTTCACTGGGATGACCGGGTGAACCATGCTAAGCTTTGAGCTATTGTATTGAGGGGGTCTAGATAGAGCAGTGTTTTTCAACCACTGTGCCACGGCACACTAGTGTGCCGTGACATAGTGTAAGGTGTGCCATGGGAAAAACACTTTATATATAGTCAATATAGGCACAGAGTTAAAAAATTTTAACATTTTCTAATGGTGGTGTGCCTCGTGATTTTTTTTATGAAAAAAGTGTGCCTTTGCACAAAAAAGGTTGAAAAACACTGAGATAGAGCATCTGCCATAAAGTACTTCCCCCTGGGATATACTTTAAAGTGAAATCGAACCTGTTAAAATGTTGTGCCAATCTCATCTGTTTGGGGGATAATTTTCGGGGAGTTTTTAACGCCTCCAAATTCTTATGGTCAGTCCACACCTCAAAAGGATGTTTTGCTCCCTCCAAGAAATGTCGCCAGGTCATTAAAGCCCACCTGACTGCAAAAGCCTCCTTTTTCCATATAGCCCATCGTCTCTCTGTCTCAGTCAGCTTTCAAGAGGTGTAAGCACAAGGTTGTAGCTTTCCATCAGCATTGGCTTATAGCAGTGGTCCCCAACCCCCGGTCCGCGGACCGGTGCCGGGCCGTGGAGTACCTGGCACCGGGCCGTGGAAGCCGGGTGTTCACTGTCCCAGGCGGCCCCGCTGCGGGGAAACGGAAGCCCCGAGAACAAAACAGGCGTCAACGCAGAGAACGGGAGCCTCGCAGAAACAGCCTTTCGGGCGCTTCCTCTGCAGCTGGAAGCTTCAGCGGCCAAGGCGGCTCCGCTTGAAGAGGCTCTTCGAAGCTTTTTCCGGCGCCGAGAGGAGGGCTAACCCACCCTCCCTAGCCAGGGCTCCGGCTTCGCCACATGCGATGCTCGGCGCATCCCCCGCTGCTGCATGGCCTGCGAACCCGGCAGCTCCGCTTTCCGGCTGCAGCGAAAGCGACAAGGCACCTGCCGAGCGGCCCCAGCCCAGTTGGCAGCGGGCATACGGTCCCAGCCCAGCCAGCCTCATCGCAGCGAGGGGCTCTTGGGGAAGCCGCCTTGCTCGCCCCCCGACCGGCTAATTTGCAGGGCGAGGCTTCCCCGGATGCAGTCCCGGCGACTTCCCTTCGGCTCGTCGGAGCTGCCCCGCGGCCAAGAAGTAGCCGGGAGGGCGGCCGCGGCTCCCCTGGGTGAGGCCTGACCGTGTCTCGGGAGGCGCCCACGCGAGCACGGCTCAGCCGGCAGCCGGGCGGGCCTCCGGAAGCGCTGGCGTTCCTCTTCAGTGGGATCGCCAAGAGGCCGAGGGCAGAGCCGCTCCCTTCCTCCCCATGGAGCCCACCGTGGGGAGGGGGCGAGGAGGGAACCGCCGCCCGTCCCGGCAGGTGGGGGCGGCGGTTCACCGGGGAGATGATCCGGAGGTAAGCACGGCTGACGACCACGCCCACCCACCTCCTTGCGGGCCACTTTGGCCTCGGCGTGCCGGAACTTGGACACCCTGGACAGGCTCATGCACCTTTCCCCGCACCTCTGAAGGACGCCGACCAATGACCGCCCTCTGGGCTAGTGCCCAGAACCGCTTCACGGGAGCCCTGTGGGCAGAGGGGGTGGGCAGGCAGGGGCGCAGGGTCGCGAACAACGCCCCCCCACCCCTGCGCGCGCTCAGCGGGCCACGGTAAAATTATCAAAGGCTGACTGGTCCGCGGCGATAAAAAGGTTGGGGACCACTGGCTTATAGCAATACTGTCCCCACTGCAACGTCACTTGCATCTGCCTGGACCACAAATGGCAAATCCATGTCTGGGTGTTTCAAAACAGGTTCAGCTGAAAATAGTCGTTTAAGTTTTTCAAATGCGGCTTGACATTCCATAGTCCAATTTAAGGGCTTCCCTGGTCTACGTTTGGCTTCCCCTTTTGATTTCAGGAGGTTCGTAATAGGGAGGGCGATGCTGGCAAATGAGGGAATAAATTGTCAATAAAAATTTGCAAATCTCAAAAAACTTTGCAACTGTTTGCGGGTGCGAGGGGGTGACCACTCAGTGACAGCTTGGACCTTTGCTGGGTCCATCTCGATGCCATCATGGGAGATGCGATACCCAAGGTAGTCAATTTTCTCCTGATGAAATTCACACTTAGACAATTTCGCATATAGTTCTGCTGCCCGGAGTTTTTTAAGCACTGAGCGGACCAGTTTCACGTGTTCTTCATGTGTTTCTGTGTAAATAAGGATGTCGTCAAGATAGACCATCACGCCTTTGTAGAGGTGGTCATGCAAAATGTCATTAATTAATTGCATGTAATTCCATAGCTGAGGAAGGACCATAAATCTTTTGATTGTCCCCTGGCCTCTCTTAGGCAGAGCAATCTGTTTACAGACCTCTCCTCTGTCCCATAGAGGCCCGCTTCTTTTCCAGGGTCACAACTGGAATGATTCTTTTTCCAAGCCTCTGCAAATTGTTTCACGAGGCTCCCCTCATTCTCCCCCTGGTCGCTGCCTTGCTGGGACATGTTCCAGGGGGGTGTAGGAATTGGGTGCACTCCCCTCGGAAGTTATCAGCTCCGGCATAAGTGTGTGTCTGAGACCTCACTTAACATCAGGGCTGCTTCACTCAGTAACCAAGGAAGAAACCATTCAACTCCATTTTGCAGAATTAAGAGTACTTTTACTGGTCATGAGTAAATAGCTAAGCAAAGCAAGGTCTGAGGCAAAAGTGTGCATAATCATAGATATCAATATGTGACCCAACCTCCTCCCCCTGGCAACCTTAGTCCAATCAGTACATCCCACAGGTGTCATGTGGGAGACATCTTCAAAAAGCATCATCAGGCTGGTATGCCGGACAGTTGGTCTGGGCAAATCCTTTATCTGCAGCATGCGTAGTAGATGGTGAGAACATCTCCCTTTATACAGTCACTCCTGTGCTGACACTTCCCCACCCACATACAATGCTCCCCTCCCCGTTTCAATGGCAGCCAAAAGCAAGCAGAAAAACAGAGGCTGACAAGTTGCATACATTAATAGAAAATTTTAAATTTAAATTAAAAATAATTGATGAAAGAAATGTCCTTCTGGGTTCGGCTCCAAGTGGGGAAAAAGACACTGGAGACATGGAGGCTGCTTGGAAAGATGGTTTATTGGTGGACAGGACCACATGGCTTGAGTCCTGAATAGAAAAGGTGATCACATGCTTCAATGTTGGTGGAGAAGAAGAGAAGGGCTGAGGGAGGGGCTTGCTAGGCTTTTTATAACCTGTTCAGTCCCACCGCTCTGTTTCCTGTTCCTGTGTAAGAAATGTATTCTGAGTGGTTGTCAGACTCCCATGGGGCTATGCAAGGGCAACTCTCTAGGCTGTGTTTTGAATCCATGTTTGGTTGAGTTCTCAGATGCCATGTGGTCAGTTGAGTAAAGGGCCAATATTATCATGCTTTTACTCCCATCCCCTGGAGCTGAAGTGGAGAAGTCTTTATTATGTAAAGGGACTAGCTTGGCCTTCTTAATGGCCCATTGATAAAGTGGGGATGGGCAGGAAGCTACAGGCAGCTATTCTGTCTTTTAAAACATTTCTTTCTTTTCACATCCAGAGACATATTCTGCCTTTTCAATATTTCCTAGGATATTTCATTTTTCTGGGAGAGGGCTGGGTGATAACTTCCTACAAATTGTTATAAGCTTTTGAACAGTAACTCTAACTGGCTTGTAGAGGTCTTGAATAAAATCTACATAGAACCTTACTGGTTCTTCCATAAAGTGCTTACTTATCTCACTTCTTATTTAATGTGCCCTTTTTGTTTCTTAATATGCAATTGTTTTTCTTTCTGGGGGAGGGGGGAAAGAAAAATTATGGGCATGGAACAAATGTATTTCGAAGTTCTCTAATCTGCAGTGTCCTGGATCTTTATCCTCTATATAAAATTCAGCTGACTTGTGTAAAAATAGATTAATAGTTTTGACAATATTTTTGTCCTAACCTGCAGTTAAAAGTTGATAGAGGTTAACAAAAGATAAAGGCACAAAGATAAGGAATGACATAAATAAAGCTTGGTTAATATAATCTCAGCAGGACAATCATAACTGGTGACATAAAGATCTTGTACGTATGCAGTTACAGATGTTAGTACATGATTATTGAAGTATTATTGCCATCTTTGATGTTTTTTATTTAAGCTATATTTTAAAGCTGTATTTTGTATCAAAGACATAATCATAGGTAATCCTAGATTCAGAATAAAATAAGAAAAGGGTGAAAAGTCCAAGGATATTTTAAATTCTTCTAAGTAGCTTTTCTTTCTTATTCTATTATTTTTCCTAGGGGAGAAAGGAATAGTCGTCTGAATTCTACATTTTGAAGTCAACACTGAACCACCCTCTCAATAACTTCCTTTGTTTCCTATTTGGTGGAAATGGAGTCCTCTTTACTAGCATTCCCTATGGTTAACCAATGAGAAATTTTAGGTCCTTTGTCAAATATTTAGCTATAGTCACCTTATATTACATTTACTAAATTCTCATAATGTACAAAAGAAGTTACACAAATGAAATGGAATAAAGTTAATCTGATAAAACAGAGTCAAAAGAAGAGTTGAGTAGTTCTGTTTTTTTTTGTTAGCATTTTCTTATCTTCTCTAAACAGCTGGTATAATAGGGCTTCATTATGTATATCTGTGGAATCCCCCTTTGTTGTGCTTAGTATCAATTAACAATATAAGCCCATTGTAAGATTTCACTCTTCTAATGTCATTTACATAATTCCACACTACTTCTGGGTGCTCTGATTATATGACCTCTGCTCCTTCTACCTCTTCCACATATGACATCACTTCCCCTGTCTTGCTTCCCCCGTGAATGGACTCAATTGTTGTTACCCACCAGGCTCTCTTCTTTATTTATCTTCCAGTGGAGGATTCTTCATCTGAAGAACAGGAAGTGGAAGATTAAAGTTAAGAGAAATCTGCAGGCTCACAAACACCAGGCAGGGAGGAAATCAGATAAAGTGGTGCTATGGAAAATGCAATATTTGAGTCAGATGAACTAGTTGATTATGGATTAATAATGCACAAAGGACTTGAAAATTCAGGCTGTGATGTGCACAGCCCACCAGAGAAAGAGATTTTGTAGGCTCAGGTATTCCCATTGTTAAATTACTAACAACTGAGTCAATGAAGAAAATGCATAAATTTCACAATTTGAGATGAGTTTACAGTTTGAGGGTTTATCACACTCAAATACTGGAAGTTATTAATATATTTCATAGGAATACTAGATCTGGCCTGCAAAAATCTAGTTAAGTCTGATTTACTGTGGCTATCTAATAACTTTCTGAATTTTTGCAGCCTAGATATGCACATTCTTTACTGCTCATTTTCTACTTTTTCTTACCCCATTCTCATTTTCAATTGAAGAATAACTTGAACAATGACTGATGTCTTGGCTTTGTCTTGGTACTTATATACCTGGGACAGATTTACAATGATATAAATATTTACTACTACCTATAAACAGGATACTGTCTCCCTTTTGTAGAAAGTTAGCACCCAGCCCTCTCCTAGAAGAATGAAATATTCTAGGAAATATTTAAAAAGGCAGAATATTATATTTCTCTGGATGACAAAAGGGGAAACATATTTTTAAAGACAAAGAGCAGTTCCCCGCCCTCAGTAGATATTTGGTGTACATTGAGCAGGACTGGGCCAGCCTATCTACAAGACAATTAGACCTTCGGCTCCAGGGTGATTGGGTTAAGACATGACTCCTCAGGACATAATAGGATTAGCTCCCTACCTATCTAGCAGCAGGGATCACTGCATTTCAAAATTTCCTAAGGACATTGCATCACCCAGCAACATTCAGCCAAACTTGATTCAGACAAATATGACTCCATGTAGGAGTCTGACTACAGCCAATAGAATACATATTCTTGTACAGGAACAGGAAGCTCAAGTTCAAAGCCCAAGAGAGGTTATAAATATGGGTGTCTTTCAGCTTCATGTGGTCAGCTACCCAGGACCTCAAACCCATGTGTTCCTGTCCATCAATGAACTATTCTTCCACCAGTTTCCAGTGTCTTTCTCCCCACTTGGAACTGAACCAGATGGCTATTCCAACACTTTCAAACATCTAAAGCAGAGTTAGCATAGGATCCTTCTTGGACTCACATAATATGGATAGTGGAGGCACTGACTGTGGTACAGACATACCGTATATACTCGAGTGTAGGCCGACCCGAATATAAGCCGAGGCACCTAATTTTACCACAAAAAAACTGGAAAAGTTATTGACTCGAGTATAAGCCTAGGGTGGGAAATGCAGCAGCTACCGGTAAATTTCAAAAATAAAAATAGATACCAATAATGTTTTTGAATATTTATTTCAAATAAATACTACCTACATTCAGATGTATTCTAAAATTATACCACAGCAAGTTAAAATGCCCATAAAATGACTGCAAGCTTTAAAGAATGTCTTGCTGTGTAGAATATCCTGGCATAATCTTAGCTATGGCAATATTTAAATTACATGAGTGTAAACAGATTACAAGTGGTCCTTAACTTACAATAGTTCATTTAGTGACTGTTCAAAGTTAAAATGGCACTGAAAATGACTTATGACTATTTTTCACACTTATGACCTTTGTAGCATCCCCATGATTATGTGATCAAAATTCAGATGCTTGGCAACTGGTTCATACTTATGAGTGTTAGAAGTTGTTGTGGCTTGTATGTCTAATAAATGGCATTTACAATAACTGTAAAGTAGAATATCCAGTTTACTGATCTTATAAATCAACATTAATGTTTTAATGCAAGCGAAAGCCTAGGAATCTGAATCAGAAAGTGATTAAATGCAAAAATCCAAGGCTTTGAAACTTGGAAAGCACATGGCACAGAATGGTACAGAAACAAGCTGCAACTAGTTCACAGAATCACAACTGTGAGTGCATCCTTTAGTTAGAACAGAAGCACATAAAACCACTTGTATATTTTCAGACCAAAAAATGAAGATTGATCAGATTTTTTGCATCCTCAGTTCCATGTAATTTTCCTTCAGAAATCAGTACTGTTTTCTACCCTATTGTTACAAGTACATCCCCATTTAAATGAAACTGAAAAAGTTCCAGGACAGCAGAAATAATGTACAAGAAAATGGATTTTATTTATTAAAGGAAACCAGTTTACAATGTGAATCTCAAGTGAGAGCCATTTAAAAAAAAGAGAGTACAGCTGATACCTACAGATATTGAAATGGAGAGCAGCAAATTCCACTAATTTAGAATCATAATTAAAATAATCCATGGAGTACTATGAATTATATGCATATTCTATGTTCCATGTTCTATCTCACTCACACACACACACACACATCCCGCCCTCCTAACTTCCAAGTAGAAAAAGAAATCTTACAGAATTATTCAAAAAATAATTTAAAAGAGAAAACACGTCTTCACCTCATCCGGAGATTCCTTCTCCCCCCCCCCCCGCTTCTCACCGCCTCGAGAAACAGAGCAAACATTCCAACCTCTCCCGAAGGCGGTGACATCACAAACCCACTCCGTCCCCTCGCGCCCGCTGTTCCTTCCAGGCAGACCCGCGCGCCTCACTAAGCAGCCGGGAAATATATCGCTCAGCTGATTCGTCAGTCACCCCGCACACATCAAAACAAGCGTGTTGGGCAGGAAGGGAAGGCTTCTGGCGGCTCCCGGGCGGCGATCCCACTGCCATCCGCTCGCGGCAATCGAAACTTGGCAATCGAAACCATGAGATCTCCATTCAAAACACATGCACGCACAGACACACACACCACACACACACACACACACACACACACACACACACACACAGCCAGCTCCTTGTTAAAGGAAATTCTTTGCATTCTTTGAAAGTATTCAGATGCAGTCAAACTGGATCCAATTTAAAAGTAAGAAGAAACTTCCCACAGGGACAACAATTAACCAGAGAAACAGCTTTTCTCCGGAAGTTGTGAGTGCTCCGATACTGGAAGTTTTAAAGAATAAACTGAACAGCCATTGATCAAAAATGGTATAGCGTTTCCTGCCTGAGCAGGGAGTGGAGGATTGGATTAGAAGACCTCCAAGGGCAAGACCCCTTCCATCTCTGGTTATTCTATGTATGTTCCATGTTCTATCTCTCTCTCACACACACACACATCTCGCCCTCCCAACTTCCAAGTAGAAAAAGAAATCTTACAGAATTATTCAAAAAATAATTTTAAAGAGAAAACACGTCTTCCGGAGATTCCATCCGGAGGAGGGCCATTCACGAGCGTCACCCAGCGGCATGGCCCCGCCCCTTTTTCTCCTCCATTTCGGGCAAATTTTTCACTGACTCGAGTATAAGCCCAAAAAGTGGGCTGAAAAACTCGGCTTATACTTGAGTATATACGGTATGTTTTGAAATTTAGGCCTCTGTTTCTGTCTTGCACTTTTGTCCTTGAGATAATTATTTTTTCTTTTACTTTCACCAGTTTCTCTCTTCGTAAAGAAAAGTTTTGTAACTGGCCATACATAGTTTGACTGTTTGTGAATGGGCAACCCTGTTCACTAGACCAGCCACTTGAGTGTCTAACCAGTATAAAGATTTGAAATTCTAAACATACCTATGACTCCCAAAAGTTGCTTTATTTATTGCCTTGATTTCATTTGTACCCTATTTTTTCTCTAGGAAAAAAGCATATTACTACTTCTCTGTGCCCCCCGCCCCCAGCTATCAACTTTGGGGATACATTAAGCTTAGACTGCTCAAAAAGAGTGGTCCATGTTTCTAGCTTGTACTAGATTTGGAGCAGAGCCTTAAGAAGAAGTAGATGCCCTTTATGCTTATTAATTTATGAAAGGGATAACCACTCTGGATAAAGGGAATCCACCTGTCACTATAAGCACATGAATGCTGAGGGAAGCATAATGGCAAAGGATACTACTAATATTACGGGTATATTAAATTTGCATGTTGATTGACTGTTAGCAAGTCTTGGAGATTTACAAATTGCAATATTATATATATATTCCTAAAAATTAAAAAAAAAGTTTTTAGAAATGCCACTACATCAAGTGCTAATAATTCCTGTCCAAAGCAGGTAAGCTTCTCCTGCCTTTTCTTTCCATGGTAAGGGATAAATGTCTCAGTTGCATTTTTATCAATCTATTTAAAAATATTATTCAGGAAGTCACTGTGGGACAAATGAAGGTAAAAGATGGTGGACAGGTGTATAGGAAGGGATGTACCTGGAAATAACCTCTTTTAGTTAGTGGTGTGTGTGTGTGTGCGCACGCATGCGTGCGCGCTCATATCTGCATATGAACAAGAAGATAAAAAAGCTGCATTGTAGCATGGGCCTAGTTCACAGAAAACAATTAATTATATAAAAGATAGTGGCACAATGATGGATAAACATACTAGCTCATGCCAACAACATTCTAATAAAGGAATTACCAAGGAGAAAAACAACATCCCACCAACATTGGCAAGGGAAGCTAGGGAGGATAAGAGCCGAGGTGGCATAAAGGTTAGCGTGCAGCACTGCAGGCTACTTCAGCTGACTGCTAGTTGCAGTTCAGCAGTTCAAATCTCACCAGGCTCAAGGTTGACTCAACCTTCCATCCTTTCAAGGTGGGTAAAATGAGGACCCAGATTGTTGGGGAAATATGTTCTGTAAACTACTGAGAGAGGGCTGTAAAAGCACTATAAAGCAGTATATAAGTCTAAATGCTATTGCTATTGCCATATAAACAGAGAGCAAACCCCACTCTCTTCTAATATTGAAGAGCTTATCTACTTGGATAATGAAATGTCTGCAAGCAAGAAACCAAGCTCAGAGATTATGGCAATGCTAACTCAGTCAATATTATGGTAGGAAGACAGTTTGTATTTGTCCACTAGTGCAATTCTGTCCCTCCCCCTCAACCAATTACACTATGTAAAACTGAAAATCTGATCAATCAGGATGTAAGATTTGAACATTGCCCACTCAGAAAACAGAGGGGAAATCGGAAAAGCCAGGTGTACCACAGCACTCTCAGCAAGTGTCTGCATAAACACTGCTTAACTATAGTGACCAAGTTAAGCCCACTTCCATCTGCCTAAGGATGAAGGGACCAATGATATAATGATATCTTGCCAGGATTCTCCTGGTTACAAAGACTGAAAAAAACCAGGCATAATCAGAAGAATTTCAGAAGAACTTTTATCTTCTCAAATAGCAAACTTTGACCTCGTTCGACTCCCTTACAATTGTGATTTTTGATGGTCTATCATTTTATTATATTGCACTGATTAGATTTTATTCTAATTCTGCTTTTGGTATCTCTCCCCCCGTCACCCCCCTCGAGTGGCAGCTGGGTATGTCAGGAGAAATGTAAAAGTAAATTGAATGCAAGAAGAATGGATTATTTAAGTATGTAAGGTAAAACAAAAAGAGATAGGATCAAGAATGAATAGCTAAAAATAGATGTGGATTGAATACAAAAATGAATAACTAGTATAAGTAATATACATTACTGTAAAATGTAGGAAAGAAGAGCACATGTGTTCAATGGAAAGGGAAAATGGAGACAGTTGCAGCTGTATGAAATAGAAGAGATTCTGAAGGAGAACAAGAGGAAGAGTAGAATGAGAAGTTTAATGAATGAAAGATATTATCTGAATCCAGTATATGGATGTAAAGGAAACAAGCTTGTTCCAAGGATAGAAAAGTATAGAGAAGTAATTTTGGTGTAGCAAAATTTACATTTATTTTCTTTTACTTTTTTCTTAAAACCATTTTTTCTTACCACTGCTTAGTTTTTCCTATACTTTGCATATTGTTACTTAAGCTGAAATGGAATAGTGCAATGGCATGTGTGCTCAATTTACACTTTGTTTTAAGCTTCTGCTGGCAGATAACATATGAGTAATGAAATATGCAAATTCACCTTTATAATTGCCTGAGTAAAAATGCAAGTATAAATAACTCCTTACATCAAAGACAACAGCATTTCCCACTGTAAGCTAAGAGTTTTTAAAATAAATATCACAAATACCTAACATTCCTGGATTTTTAGAAAAATCAAGAGACCAAATACCAAACTGGTCTGTTTATAAAGATCATCCTGGCATTTGTACAAGTCACAGTAAAAGTGCACCTAAAGTGTTTCCAAAAAACCAACTGATAAGGTTATAAATAAGATTTATATGCCTTTAATGCATATATATTTTGTACAGAGGAAGGAAGGAAGGAAGGAAGGAAGGAAGGAAGGAAGGAAGGAAGGAAGGAAGGAAGGAAGGGACTTCACATATCTGGATAGAAAGTCAAATACTTAATATGGCTTTGTCTCTTATTTAATCCCTCACTTTCATCATCACCACCACCATCACCATCACCACCACTACCACCACCATCAAACAACACCTCCCTATCCTAGGTCCTTAGGAAGGATTCAATAGGTGGATAAAAATGCCAAATCCAGTCTAAACATTTAGCTGACTAGATTAATAATAATAACGATAGTAATAATAATAATAATAATAATAATAATAATAATAATAATAATAATAATAATTTGGAAACAAACCAGTTAATGTACAGCGCAGCTGTAATAGTCACTAATGAACTAGGCATTAAAATTAAAGTACCTAGTCACACAACAGAAAAAGCATCAAAGCCAAAGTGGAAAATCCGTTTAGAACAAAAAATCAAAAAATTAAGGGCAGATGCTAGTAACTTAAAGAACATGCATGAGCAACGGCTTAAAAACAACAAAATCATAGATTGGCTAATCAGGAGATATAGATTGGATACAAGAAACATCAATGAAGCTGTAGAGATTGTAAAACAGCAGATAACAGCAACAGCTAGAAAAATTGAAAGATATGAGGCACGAATCATCCAATATAAACAAAATCAGCAATTTCGATCAGACCAACGGCGTTTTTATCAAAGTCTTAATGTGAATGGTGACACCAAAAGTGAAAAACCAGAAAAACAGGCCACAGTTGAATTCTGGAAAGAATTGTGGGAAAATGCAAAGGACTACAACAAGGAAGCAAAGTGGATACATGACTTTGAGAAAAGCATTGGCAACAAACAAATGCAAGTATTAGAAATAACAACTGAGATGGTCAAAAATCGAGTTAAAAAGGTAAAGAATTGGACATCACCTGGAAAGGACCAATTACATGGTTTCTGGCTCAAATATCTGACCAGTTTACATGCAATATTGGCCAGGCAACTGAATGAAATTTTACAAAAGGGCCAAATTGATGAATGGTTGACAACTGGAAAAACATACTTGATTCAGAAAGATGAAACTAAAGGAACAACACCTGAAAACTACAGACCAATAACATGCTTGCCAACAACCTTCAAATTACTCACAGGCATTATTGCAGATAACATGATGGATTATTTGGAAACAAACAACATCTTGCCAGTAGAGCAAAAAGGCAACAAAAGAAGGAGCAGGGGCACAAAAGATCAGCTTCTAATTGATAAAATGATATTAGAAAATTGTAAGAACAGAAAAACGAACTTGAATATGGTCTGGATTGATTACAAAAAGGCATTTGACTCACTGCCACATAGTTGGATCATAAAATGCTTAGAAACAACTGGCATTAGCAAAAATATTACATCCTTTACTGAAAAGGCGATGAAACAATGGAGAAATGAGTTGGCAGTAGGGAATGAGATCTACGGAGTGGTTAATATCAAGCGAGGAATTTTCCAGGGTGATTCACTTTCACCTCTTCTCTTCATCATCGCAATGATCCCACTATCAGTAATCTTAAAAAAAATGAAATTAGGAAAATTTTGAAATCTAAATTGAATGGTGGAAATACAATCAAGGCCATAAATACCTGGGCAATACCAGTTATAAGATACACAGCTGGTATAGTTAACTGGACACAAGCTGATTTGGACATTTTGGACCAAAAAACCAGGAAACTAATGACAATGCACTACAGTTTACATCCACGTGGTGATACTGATAGATTATACCTGCCCCGAAAATCAGGGGGCAGAGGATTATTACAAGTGAAGCAAACAGTTGAAGAAGAAAAACATGCACTGGCTGATTATTTAAAAGAAAGTCAAGAACATCTATTAATTGAAGTAAAGAACAAAAAACTACTGAAGGCCCAACAGACGAAACAAGAATACAGAAAAGATGTGATAAAATCAAGAATGGAGAGTTGGCAGAACAAAGCACTGCATGGCCAATTTCTGGAAAAAATAAAAGATAAAGTGGACAGTGAACAAACTTGGTTATGGTTAACAACAGGTACATTAAAGAAAGAAACAGAGTCACTAATCCTGGCTGCGCAAGAACAAGCTATCCGCACAAATGCCATTAAGGCCAAAATCGAAAAATCCTCTGATGATGCCAAATGCAGACTTTGCAAAGAAGCTGATGAAATTGTTGATCACATACTCAGCTGCTGTAAAAAAATCGCGCAGACTGATTATAAATTGCGGCACAATTCAGTAGCACAAATGATCCATTGGAATTTGTGCAAAAATTATAATATTAAAACAGCAACAAACTGGTGGGAACATCAGCCTGAAAAAGTCACCAAAAATCAGATGATCAAGATCTTTTGGGATTTCCGTATACAAACCGACAAAATACTGGCGCATAATACACCAGACATCACACTGGTTGAGAAAACTAAGGTCACAATCATAGACATCGCAATACCAGGTGATAGCAGGGTCGCCGAGAAGGAACATGAAAAAATCACAAGATACCAGGACTTAAAAATCGAAATTCAACGACTATGGCACAAACCAGCAGTGATAATTCCAGTGGTAATTGGCACACTGGGTGCTATTCCAAAAGCACTGGAATTACATTTAAAACAGTTAAAAATTGACAAAATCACCATCAGTCAAATGCAAAAAGCCGCACTGCTTGGATCTGCACGCATATTACGAAAATACGTTATGACGTCCTAGGCCCCTGGGTGGGGCCTGACTAGTAACCAATGCCAAATCCGGTGAAACAACTGGCCGCTGTGATACAATTGTATAATAATAACAATAATAACAATAATAATAATAATAATAATAATAATAATAATAATAATAATAATAATGTGGACAGGTCTCATCAGAGGAGCAAGATGAAGAGTATCTCTCCCATAAACAATATGGTAAGATATAAGTTATAGAAATAACTTACAGAAACTCATACCAAATCAGTTGTCACCTGGGTCAACAGAAAGTGTGCTAGGTGTTAGAGGTCTGGGGGATCTGATGACAAATGGACTGCAAGACTCAGGACTGCTGGCTGAACCAGGATCATGAAAAACTGGAAGAAACATTGTTCATCTGTCATACATATATAAAGACTGAAATAATAATGTATTAAGCTTGTATGTTGCCTGACTCTCAATACTTGGAATGGCTCATTATAATTAGACAAATAAATTACAACATTAATAAAAGATAAAGAAAAATGATGTCAAGCCTGATGGCATGAGGGGTTTTCCTCTCTTGACAAAGGCCTGAGTAAAGAGCAGGGTGTTTACAACTCTTTCAAACAACCGAGTGGGGGCCACCTGGATATTGGGGGGAGGGAATCTCATCTCAAAGGTCAGGGGCTGCTATAGAGAAAGTGCACTTTGGGGTCATGATAGATAACATTTTTTAATTGAAGGAATCCAGAACTCACCAATCCCGCAGGATCAAATTGGTTGGGCAAATGCTATGGGAGATAGGTGGTTTTCAAGTAATCAGGCCCTATGTCATGCAATAAAGTAAAAATAATCTTTGCTTAGTTTCATGTAAAAATCTAACATCTGAATGTGCTGCAAATATATGTATTCATAATGGGCCTTTTAACCCAATGCCAGATGCACTGACATGACTTTATAAAGTATTGAAGGATTATAATCTCATTATAAACATTATAATGTTACTGATGCATTTCATAGGTGCTTGCTTTATTCTGAGAAAAAAACTATTATAGATATTGCATATATGGAATTGAATGCAAGCATTGGAATAGTCAAGTTAATTATATGCCAAGTGGAAATCTTTATAAAGATATCAGATTCAACTCATAATTAGGATGGCTTTAACCACAGTATAGGGACTCCAAACCATTATGGTTGCTAACTCACTTCCCTTTTGCTACAGTCATGTATTAGTAAAATACATGATACACTACTCTATTCAGCTGACATTTTCATATTTTTCTATGATGTTCTATGATGTTCTGCTAGTTTCAGATGGTTGATTTTTTCTACAACAAATAAGCAACTTTTTTTCCAGATTGTATGCTGCAGAGGAAGACTGCTCAACTCCAAAATTAATCATCCTTGTCAATTATCAGTTGCCAGTTCAAATTCCTTCCTCCTTTTTACTTAATACAAAAGTGAAAGGATGCAGAGCAGGTGTGTTCCTTTCCATTCTGGGACTACAGTTTTAGTTCCCATCCTTTCTAGCAAGATCATTTTCTACTGGTAATTGTGGGAGGCAGAATAGAATGAAGACAAAAGTTGTTGGTCAGAATTTATAATCAAGACAAGATGTATTAAGGGAGAATTAGGCAAAGTCGCTTAGTTAAGATGAATTGCAACTTTCTTTCACATTCTCCTTGTAGAAAATTAGCAGGAATAACACACTTTTGAGATAGCTTCTTCTTTGGTGCAGTATTTCCTTTGTTATATATTTTCTGTTTTCAAACTACATTAAAAAGATAGCTTCTTATAGCATACTATATATTTTTCACTATTTTTGTTTGCTAGTTCTAGCATACTACTTCATTGTTTACAAAAATTAACAAAATTACATTAATTAACAAAATGTTTTTGGAATTAGGAATCTTGAGTGTATACATTTTGCTAGAGATTATTAAACTGTCACTGTAATTCATCAGATAACTTGAGGATAATGTCAGTCAACCATTTCAACAAGCAACTGTTAAACCATATGAAGTCATATGAACCAAACTATTGACGAACCCCAGACAAATTGTGCCTATAGCTTCTGAGAAACAGGCACACTGATTTAGATCGTGGGATTTAAGAATTTTGTCTTTGTTACCTCTCATTCTGTAAACAAAAAAGAACCAGTTAAGTTATCCATGAACTATGGATTATGCAAGGGGATACAAAATTCCTGAATTTAACAAGCATCTCTAATAATGTACACTTTCAGAGATCCCTGTTAAGTCAGAACATGCACACAATTGACCTGCAAACCAATTATTTATTTCTCTAGAGTAAAGCCATTGACACCTGTTCTTTAAAGTTTTGTGCATGGACAATACTTTAACACTTGAGATTAAATAGAGAATTTTCTGGAGGGTGTTTGTTATTCTGAATTGCTGAGAATCAGCCTGGAAGGGATATAAGCCTTTCTCAGGTTATATGATTAAATTTTTGAGGGCAGAAGAAAGAATCTAATCCATATAGATCCTAATCCATATGTAAGTTCATAACTTGCCTCAGAAGGTCTAGGCAGATTCACTGCCCTATTGATTACCAGGTGCTGAGCTTAAGGTGCCCTTGGTTTCTCCGTTAGCCAAAAAAGGAAACCAGTTTTCTACTTTCAGTTTTATTTTTTGTTGAGAGGAAGAAGGGCAGAGAGTAGCAGGAAACACCAGCTAAAGATAATAGCTGCTGTAGCACCCTGGGATGTTCTGGTTAGATGGGAAAAGGAAAGGAAGGGAAGAGAAAGAGGGGGGGGGGGAAATCCCAACAACTTGGCAAATACACATCAGCAGAAAAAAAGTGGAATGGCACTGACAATGGCAATTAACATTATAGAATTAGAATATCTTTCCTATGACAAAGGATTCATAGATTTGTGTAAAGGTAAATACCATTTAATTCAGTGGTAGTTGTTTTTGAGAAATTATGCAAATAATATTATATAAATCTCTCTAAACAGGTGGCAACAAGATTTTAGCACATTAAATTGTTGTGTTGATGACAGAATTGTAAGAGATCATAAAATTACAGAGCATTTTAAAATCATGAAAGAGAAAGAAGTCCTGGATTGAACTGATACTCTCTGGAATTCTCCAAGTTTAGTTGTTTACTGGCAGATATTTCATTACCTGACTAGGTAACATAATCAGTGCAAGTGGGGTTTTCTCCCTGCTTATATACAATATCTTGCCCTGCCAATGTTGGTGGGAATGTGGTTTTCTCCTTGATAGTTCCTTAATGAAGATATTGTTTACTTCTTGATTATATAGTATGTCTGATGTTAATCCCTGTTTATATGAGTGTGGGCTTCTGAAAAACATACATTCTGGTCTTTTTGTTTCTTTCTTAGCTTTTTATTGTCTCTTTTGAATAGTATATAAATGTGATTAATCTCTGTGTATCCATTGATGGCTGATTTGAATGCCAAACTTTTAGGACTTCCCTAGGGTTTTTGAATTTAGCTTGATCTAGGATGCTCACAGTTTCCCTGTTGAAACTAGGTTGTGAGATTAAGAAGTTTTCATTGTGTTCCCTGACTGCTTGTTGGATGTGCTTTGTTAGCTTTCTGCCTATTTGCTCCACATAGTGGCTATTACTGTCTTTACATGCATGTTGTAGATGACTCTTGTTTCTTCTTCTTGGACTATTAAGTGTTTTGGTTTAGTTAAGATGTTTTGGAGGGTGTTAATTGGTTTGTGTACTATAGTGATGCTGTAATACCGGTAGTTTGTTGATTATTATGAAAATAAAATGGAATGAGCAATCAGGATTAATGTTGACAAAGAAGTGAAGGTGGTAAACAATTTTGTTTTCTTGGATTGAAAAATAGAGAGAAATGGACAGAGTCCTGAGAATTAGAAAGGCATCAGTTTAGAAGACTTCATGAAAGGCAACATATTTCTATGAAACAACAATCAGAATAGATAAAGCATTGCTGTATCCAGTGCTAACATACAACTGTGAAACCTGGACTTTGAGAAAGGTTGACATAAATTATGGATTTTGGAATGGTTAATAAGAGTACTATAGACTGCAAGAAGACTCAATCAGTACCACTGAAATAAAGATTGAGAATTCCCTTGAAGGGAAGTAAACAAAAACTTGTATATCTCTAATAACATTTTTTTTCCAAATTGGAGAGAATTAGAAGGGGTAGACGATAGAAAATGTAGATAAAATCAAAATGTTCAGTGCAATGTTTTTGGAATAACTATGAATTATTGACAGATAAAATGTGAAATATTAGTTATATGTGTCTTTACATTCACTAAAGTTAGCTTGTCTATCTTTATATAGATATCTCAATTCTATCATCTCTCTATCTATCCTGAAATTGCATTGCAATAAAAACTAAGGGCAATTACATTGTCCAGCATAGTTACTCACATACAGTAAAGTTCAGGCACAAGGGTAGTATAATTTAGGCTTATAGATTTTCTCCCTTACTTAAGGATGGGAGGAAAGTATGTTAACAGCCTTTGAGCCTCTTTCTAGTTTTCTATTTCTACCTAGAGATTTAATGATGTGCCATCTTCCTTGCATGATTAAAAGCAGAAAGTATCTGTAATTTGTTCAATGAGATGAAGGGTTAATGAGAGATGTGTTAGTTTTGCCTTTGGGCAAAATTTACTGTTCTAACTTTTTCTGCTTGTTGAGGATACAGGTTGTATCACTACTAGCTGCAGCAGAGCAGGCACTGTAATGCTTTATGTATTCAAGCTGATCTAAAAGTGATCTGGAATGGGCACTTGACACTCATTTAAACACTGGTTGTGTGCCTGGAGAGGACATTAGATGATCCAGTCAATTACTATGAATGGCTGTTAAAAGTAAGGAATCTTGTACCACACCTGAAAACTTTTCCTCTGCTATAACTGCCTAAATGTCACTTGAATTAGATTCAACCTTTTGTCCATCCAACTGTTCTTGATGAAGTAAAGTAGTCTTTGATGTGCCCTGTGATATATGCAGTTTTAGCTATCTTTGGTGGTTGGAGCTGCTGTTCTAGAATTGCATACACCTATGCAAGCAAGGCCATATAAACTGGAAATCTGAGATGGGCCACTCAGAATTGAATGTGGTTTCCTTCTATTCCCTTGTTTGGTTTGGTTTTCATTCTGGTAATTGGCAAAAGATAGATACTTAAATGACAGTAAATTTCTCTAGAAGAAGGAGGAGAGGAAAAGGAGGAAGAGAAAGATCTCTATTTTTGACTCAAACTAGGAACTTTAAGAAATGCTGAACATTAAGAAGGTGTGTTCAAATGCGGATATGTACTGTATGTGTATATGTGAAGAATGAGGAGGATGAGGATGGAGAAGGATTTTGAGTCCTTGGTTTCTACATTTTTATTTTATCCAGAAATGTATCTGTCAAAATACAACCTTTTCATTTATGTGAAGTCTGACATCTCCCTTATGTATTATATTCTTCTAGTAATTTGCAGTAGAATACACAAACTGTTCATCACTGAAGTTTTATAAAGAGAAGTATTGCCAATTTCAGAAGCTAACAAGCAGAGCACACAAGATTAGATTGCTGTTAAGATAGTTCTTAGTTTGTATAACTTTTGTAGTTTTAAGGGAAGTTGACTAAGGATTCTTGAGGATTATCAAAATCCAGGAGTTAAAAAAGCCCTATAAACCTTTGGTTTGGAAAAGGTGAGGTGGCCAGTGATGATAACGGTCTATTACTCTAGGTCAGAAATTCTCAAACATTTTGGTTTTAGGACCAATTTGCATTATTTAAAATGATAAGCCAAAGTGGTGTGTCAGTTACATCTATCAATATTTTTTAAAAAAGACTTTTAAATATATTAAATATATTTTTATATATTTACTTGACTTTGGTGACCCTCTAAAAGACTCCCAGGGACCCCCAAGGCATCCCAGGCCATATCTTGAGAGCTATTTTTAGAGATAAAATCTTGAAATGAATTTTGAAACAATGATCAGTGCATGTTCAGTTTTAGTTTCCAAAGCAGGTCTGCTTATTTACTTGAACCAAAATATAGAATTATTGAATCATAGCATTGGAAGGAACCTTGGAAATTTTCAAGTTTAATTGCTTGCCCTGTGCAAGAATCCTTGTACCATTCTGGACAAATATCTACTAGTCTTTTCTGGTACACTTAAAATTTATCTCAGGTCCTTGGAAATAAATCTCACTGAACTGAAGTGGATTTTCTTCTAAGTAAATATGTACAGAAACCAATTGTGTGAGTGTAATCTTCATGCTTCCTTAGTAGCAAATTTGTGCTGAATCCCACATGAACTATGTAGAATCAGGCTATAGAAGGATTTGCAAGGATCTGACTGTAAAAAAGGATCAAAAGGATCATTTAGTATATGAATTTAAGTTGATAAAGGTAGTTTATTTATTTTATTTTATTTATTTAGTTCATCAAACATGTACGAGATAACAGGTATAAGTATAAACATGGACATGAGCACATGAAATGAATACAAATAAATGGGGACAGTAAGACAGGGATGGTAGGCACGCTGGTGCACTTATGCACACCTCCTTACAGACCTCTTAGGAATGGTGTGAGGTCCACAGTAGACAGTTTAAGGTTGAAACTATGGGGGTTTGAAGAAATAACAATAGAGGTAGCATCCCAGGTGTTGACCACTCTGTTGCTGAAGTTGTATTTTCTGCAATCTAGTTTGGAGCGGTTTACCTTGAGTTTGTATCTATTGTTTGCCCATGTATTATTGTGGTTGAAGCTGAAATAGTCATTGACAGGTAGGACATATTAGCAGACAATTATCAATTATCAACTGCAATTAGGACTGGCAACTTTATTCCTAAGCAGTGTGGTCATTAAGCATGACATCATGTGACTTGCAATTGTCTGCTGGTTTTCCCATTGACTTTGCTTATCAAAATCCAGCAGTGAAGCTTACACGCACCCATTGCATGACCATGGGACACTGCAATGGTTCTAACTGTGTACTGGTTGTCAAGCACCTGAATCACAATCGGATAACTACAGGATAACTGCAATGGCCCAGCTTGTTTGGAAGTCTTTTTCAGCATCCTCATAACCTCAAACAAGTGCTAAACGAATGGTTGGGAAGCAAGGACTACCTGTATTTGCATATCATATTTTTATACCTGCCATGAGCTTAGTGTGATCATAATCTTAGAGCTTTGGAACTGATGGAATTGCAAATACCAAGCTTAATAAATCACTACTACCATACTCACAGTCCCAAAAAGTTTCCAGAGTGAGTCTTGTGCAGGTGATTGCTAGTCTATACAAAATTTCAGATTCAGTATATAGCACACAGGTACCATCACAGAAAAGTGAGGGTAATACTAAGCTCTTGCATTAGAAGAAAATGTTTATAGACCTGTCTTTAAACTATTGTATCAAAGAATCCCAGGCAAAATCCTTCCAAAGAGAGTGGCTTGAAGACTCCAGTTAATAAGTATTTGGTATAGCAGCAGGAATGATACACTGAGGAGGGCTGTCTTAGTCTTTTTTTCCTCTAAGGATTCCTGTTTTGCATTTCTGTGCTCTAAAGGTGGCAGGCACTGCAGAAAGAAATGCTCCCTTTATTCATGTATGCTGTACTACAAATGCATTTATATAGAAGTTAGATTAACTGACATCAGTATAATTTTATAGTTTAAAGAATCAGACTGAAGACAAGGTTTAGATAATACACATTAAAAAAAATACTTCAGTGTCATCATGAAATCCATAGAGTTAAGAAAAATGTTACTAATTATATCATTTATCCCATTTCTGCATTTCTCTTCTGTGCTCAGTTTGATTGCAGTGGTTACTAAAGATGTTTTTACTTTCCCAGTTACTGTTTTCATTTCAGGTTTTGTTTGAAATGTTTTTTTTTTTATAATTTAGGAAGGGATGGATTAATATATATGGAAAGTAATGCTAATCTTGCTTTTATGCTTTGTGACATATTCCTCTAGGATTTGAGTAGAAGGTCACATGGTGAACCACAATGATGTCATTTCAACTGAGTTGACTGTGTCGTCTCCACTGGGACAGATTTATTATTTTGTAATTGTAAGTTTTTCTTTCTTTTGCCATTCGACTTACACAAGTGTATATTGTCGATGATGTGTCTGCTCTTTTAAATATCCCAGAAAAGTACTGAAATTTTAAATTCTTAACTTACCCAAAATGTTGTATGACACTATATCCATGTAAATAAATTCCTACTTTGCATGACATATTTGCAGTTTTTAGCTCATGGGAAAGACACACATTGTAAAATCTGCCTAATATTTTCCTATTCAGAACTTTGTACAGTTGATTTACAAATGTCTCAGGAGAACCTGGAAATGTGCTTTGCCCTGTTCTGTTAGGTAATTTTTCTTGCTAGGAAGAATAAACTTTAAATCAAAACTGCCTTCTTGTGTATCATCTTTTTATTTAAAAATGTTTTAGAAGTACATTATTCATCTAAGAGAAATCTTTATTGTTCATTTAATATTTTATATATAAAAAGAAAAGAATTACTTACTGAAGAGTTAATTGCATTACAAATTTTGGCTGGATAAACATTTGAGTGAATGGTAGAAAAAACAATAGTACTTGTGAAAATAATGTTGTAGGCTCCAATAGCTATCATTCATTCATTGGGCAGAAATGAAATAGAAACTTAAATAAGTGATTTTTAAAAATCTGATGATTTACAAATATTCAATAATAGCTCAATAACATGATATTTACTATGTTATAGAAATATGTATATCTATATTATTAGTGGAAAAATATTATGTCCATAAGTAAGGAAACTATTTATTTTTGAACAAGGCTGCTCTAGATCATTTACCATAGATCAGTTTCCCCTAATGATTTTTAACTATCCTGTTGTCACAATCAGGATAATTAAGGAATTACTTAGCTGTGTAAATGCCAGTATTCCAATCTCTATTGGTGGTTACATATTTGATTTGGACTAATACAAAATATAAGGTATATTTATATAACAAGAGACTTGTGAAAAATCTTTCCCCTTTAGGGCCAAACTAGAGAAAATATTGTGTTCTTGCATTACCCATACAAGCTTTTTTCCCCCTCCAAAATACTTTGCATCAAATTGATCAGCATTCCCCAAGGCAGGAGTTGCTGCAAAGGATTGTTAGATTACTATTTAGTTTGGCCATACTAGCTGGAAGATTATGAGAACTGCAGCCAAACATATCTGAAGGCACCATATTGGGGAAATCTGAGTAAAAGTGATTCATATCATTCTTCTCCCTGCTATTGTTCTGGAGAAAATCAGTTTTTTGAAACTGTTATTTTCATTGTAGGATAACTCACAACCAATATATTTTGCATATACATGTGCAGATAAAACATACTTTTAAGATCTTATGAAACTGCCTACATATTATATTATTTTATTTTGTAATTTTTATAACTTAATGAAATCAAATGTTCTGGGTAGATTATAACACCTTAAACATAACAACAATACCCATAAATCATGTTGTAGAGAAAGCAACAGAAGCAATAAATTATGCTAGCAAAAAATCAACCCTCCTCCAAAATGTCACCAATAAACCTAGCTAGGCTTGAAGATCTTTAAAAAAACCATGAGGGAATGTTATGCACCTCTGATGGGAAAGCAATCCAAAATGTGGTGCTACCACAAAGAAAGATATGTCAGGAAGGAAAGAGTCAGCTGTCCATCTTTACTTTCTTTGAAGCTCACTAGCAACCTTCATAACTGGAAGATTTTGGGCGGGGAAGCAAGCTGGAGATGTGAAAGAATGCTGTTGGAAATTGAAGAGTATGGACCCTAACACAAAACCAGAGGTAGCAGACTGAGCCATCTTCCTGCTTTCAAGGATGCTGGTCCTGGGAAAGGAATTGACAGTGGTGCTTGAGGCTCTGGTTTCCCAAAATACTGGAATAAAACCTGATTGGAATACTCTCACAGGGGGGAAGGATTATGGGCATTGGGGATTGCTTTCAATACATGATTTTCACACTTTTTTTTCCAGAGCTTGCCTTGCTATGCTTACCTTTTCTCTAACACCTATGGAGTCAATGTCATTCTTTCCTAGGGAATAAGTTGTGGCCAGTGTGACAGAAGGAAGGAAGGGATTCCAGTACGATCTTATTGAACAGGCAGATTCAATTCTGGGAAAGTGACACTTAATGTATATTGTTTTAGTGGGAAATAAAGCAAACTAAAACAATGTACATTGTCACTTTCCCAGAATTGAATTTGCCTGTTCAATAAAGTCATGCTGGAACACCTCCCTCCCTCTCTCCTTCCCTCCCTATCATTTCAAGGAATCATATTTATCATGAAATTTGTAGAATCAGAACTGTAAACATCATTCATAAGACTTCTCAAACATGCCTACTTGTATATATGTTAATTCAACCAGAACGTCTTCTGAAACCACTGTCTACATGATTAAACAGGTTTTGTCAGATTATTTCTCTATTCATAGTTCATAAGAACACTTAATCAATCTGTGGGCAGTCTTAATTTTGATCTGTTGGCAATCTTATTACAACTCTAATCATCATAGGAGCTTTTTTTTGCAATTTTTTAAAGCTATTTTAGTCTTCAGGTGTCTTTTTTCCATTCTCATGCTTAGAAAAAATGAATTTCATTCAGTGAGCTTGACAAAAGGATAATTTATAATCAAACTCAATAATTAAGCCCAAAACCATAAACATGCATACTAATTAAAAAAATTAACCACATGAAAGAAAGACCATTAAGAGTGAGGACATAATAGTTCATCTTTTCCAACTTGTCTTCTTCAGATGTCCATTGACAAGGCTGATTGTGTGAGAATTGAAGTTCTAACACACCTGGAATGAATAGCTTGGGGAAATAGTTCCCTCCTCTCATGAATGAAGAACCAATAAAAAAGGAACAGAAAAAATAGACCTCTAGTCACCTTTCTCTAATCTGGTCCCCTTCAGGATTATAAATCCAATCGCTTTTAGCACTATGATGAGAGTTATCCAATATATCTGGAGAATACCTGGTTGGATAAGACTCTTCGGCACCAAAAGTTCTCAGCTCTGTTTTTGATCATTTCATTTTTTCAACTACTTCATCCCCTTCAGCTAACTGCTTCTGAAATATTTCTTCTAGCTTTAATTGCGTAACACACTAAGGCATAAACTTTATATAATGAAGCAAACATGACACAAATGGAACCATTCAACTCAGTTTCACACTACCTTACAAGCACTCAAAAGAGTTTTCACCTTGTATTTCTTTATGCCAGTGCTATAAAAAAAAGTTCAGCATCCAGCTTAAAAAGGATACAGAATGTAGGGTTCACTTCATAGAGAACATGAAATCTTGGCTCAAAAATGGTGCTGCTTATAGGCTTATTATTTAATTCTGTTCCTTCTCTCCATGTCTTTTCCACATATGTGCTTTTTACTGCTCTAAAGAATTGACATAGTGATCTCCATGCTAATAACAGCTTCATCTGCTACAGTTCTACAAACAAATATTCTGCACTGCTCATCTCAAATATGCAAATTCTGCATAGTATTGTTTTTTCTGCCATTTAAAAAAAAGGCTTTGTGTGACTTCCTTATCTATTTCCTTTCTCCTGGGATGGTTTTGATGCCATACTTTTTGGCTTTCAAATCTTAGCATTGTATTTAAGGGAAAAAAACCCACACAGATTAACAACAGAAATACTTCCTCTTCTTTTCCTGTTTTAGTGTACAGTAAATGCAAAAAGCCTTTTGAGTTTTGGCTAAAACAATAGCTCTGTTTACATAATGTGTCAAACTATAGTTCAACAATAGTTTTATGTCTCAGCAGACTGCATTTCCATCCCACTGTGTAACAATTCACTGGGTTAGGGTTAGCTCACAGTGCCTGAAATGGAATATTAATTGATAAACATATTATCTTCCTAATCTATAGCCTTTTTGAACTGTTTCTTTTCTGAACTTCCCCAGTTACTATTACTACTGATTTCATTTTTTTTAGGTAAGAGTGGGACCCTGGTAAGCACTTCCCCTTTAAATTCCAGTTGTGTGACTAGGAAACAGCTCCTCTTATTGCAAAGCATTGGGCTGGGGCTGCTGGTGTGAGATTGTCCTTTTACTTCCTGGCTCTGGCAGCAAGGAGAAGATCTGATCGCCTGCTGAGTCCTCTGGGGGAGGAAGGCAGGCAGGCAGGCAGCGTGACTCCATCACTCAGAGCACAACCATCCATCCATCCATCTGACTCTGGGCTTGTTCTGACTCCTGATCACCGGCTCCTGGGATGAGTATCCTTCGTGGCCATGGGAGAAAGATAAAGGTGGCTTCTTTCTAATCTTCCTGAAGAGGATTTCCATAGTAACCTGATGAAGTCGTGCAGTTTAGCTGTGGATTTTTCTTAATACTTCTAGGATGATATCTGATAGGTAAGACTCCTGGCTAACCCTTGGACCTTTTACATCTCTGAGTGTTTATAAATATGAATCTGTCTCTTTCTCTCTCTCAATTGCCACTGATGACTCAAAGTTCTCTTATTAAAAAATAGGCTCATTTTCCATTTGTTTTACCTATATTAAATAAATGATGTAATTTCCTGGAGTCAAACTAGCTTTTAACCCTTTATTATTATCAACATTTTAATTGATGTCAGCAGCCAGATTTCTCTCTCTCTCTCTGTATGTGTGTGTGTGTGTGTGTGTGTGTGTTGTGTGTGTGTGCAGTAGTGCCTCTTTTGAAAAGCTTCTATTCTTTCGTTATTGTCTTCCAAGAGAATGATGTTGGCGAGCATCATTTCATTGCGGTGGCACTGGGTGCTGAGCTTGTGCTCTGTGGTGGCGGGAGTAGACTGTGGACTAGTGACTTTGGGGACTCCAGAGGCTTTGGCCAAGAGGCAGCATCCTTGGCCCAGGGCAGCCTTTGTAGGCTTGGATGGATAAGAGGTGGCCAGAGGCTGTCTGGCAGATGAAAGCATAGCGCTTCCTTAACCTTCTTTGTTTGTCCCTTCCTAGATTTTTCTTCCCTCCGCCCCATTTTCCAGTTTTTCTTCTCTCTTCTCCCGCCCCCTGGTTTGTTTGCCGGTTTCTCTTTCTCCTCTTTCTCCTTCTTTTGTTTCGGGGGGGGGGGGGAGGGAAGGGTGGAAGGGAGAAGCTCTGGGGAAGGAAAATGCGTGGTGTAGTTCGCCTTAAAACCTGCGATTCTGGCGAACCTCCCTCCCAGCAAAGGCGAACATTCATTCCCAGTCTTTTCTCTCGCTCCCCCCTTCCCCCTATTATAAGCTGGCGTGCGGCTGACAGTCGGCACGTTTTTTTCCGCCACTTTATTGATCTTTTCTCAGGGTTGTGTAGGTGCAAATGCGCGTTATGCCTCCTCTCTCTCTCTCTCCCCCCGCCCCACTCCTCGCCTTGACAGATGAGACAACGTTGTAACGATCAGCGTTTTCTCGGCGAGGTGGATGGCATCTAAATCTCCCCAAAGCGATCGTTTAAAAGGAATTAACGTTTCTTCTTGTAAGACAAGAGGCTGGCAGCGATAGGGGCGTGTGAGTTGGAGAAACCGGCGGCTAAGGGTGGCAGCGGTGGAGGAGCGGCCAGGCAAGAAGCTGACAGTTTGTGGGTTTGTGTGCATGCTTTTGGGGTGGGGGAAATTTCGCCTGGGTAATAGGGCGAACTGGAGCTGGGAGGGGGCGAAAGTAGAAGAAAGCAGCCTGTTGTTAATTGCCTAGGTTACAGTTCCTGCATCCCCTGCGCGAGCTTCTCCGAGTCCTAGCGCCGGCCAAGTTTCTAGGTGGTTACATCAGGTGCCGGTAGAGCCTCCGATGCTACTTTGAGAGAGCGGTCTGATGCTGAGAGGGGCCGGGGGCGTGGTCGTGGGAGAATTTAAAGACTCCCAAGTCGCGGGGCAGCTTAAAAAAATAAACAAGCTTATGCTGACTGTAAGAAACGGGGCGGGTATACACATTCACAAGAGCTGGTGTCATAACAGTCAAAATGCACAGCTGGGTAACCCCCTTTATTTGGGCTAAGGCAAAATGACACCCGGGAAGGGACAAGCTTCTGAGTTCTCCATACTCTTCGTCGGGCAAGGTCCTACCCAGCGCCAGGGACTGGGAAGACGCCGGAGAAATCCAGCGTTAGGCCAAATGTTAGAGCCATGAGATCTGCAGTTCAAATACAGCCTCAAGATGGAGACTGTGGGCTGAATGCATTTGTGCAGGGTAGGTGTAACTAGTGTCACGTTTCACTTTTGCTTCAGGAACAAAGAAAATTGTTGACTCCCTCCAGTTCTGCAGATTTCAAAGCCATTAGTTCCCAATCTGGTTCCCTCCACATACAGATTTCTGGCCTGACAAAGAATAGGGGTAAAAAAAAAGAATAAGTTGTTAGCCTTTGAGATGCTGCAAAGTTCTTATTTGTGAGAGAGGCTGCTAGCACTCAGTTAAAGGGCTTTCAAATAGAGATAAAAAGTGTTCTAGAATTTATTCATATTTTCTTACAAGGACCTTCTACTGCTTTTAACAAAAGGTCAAGTTCTTCCCATTATTTAGTTCTATAGAACAGGACTTCCTTTTCAAGATTTTCAATCAATTTCTTCCTCTCAGGCAATTGTTTATGTACAAAAGTCCTGCCAACTAAAAGTTGTTCTCTCAGAATCAACTAAATATGATGGACCCTTCCGTTTATTTATAAATTATATGAGCCTGATCTGATTCCATGGGAGCATCTTTCTAGTCGAGACTCAGGAGGATGCTGTTTCCTCCTGAATTATTCTTTTGCTCCCCTGGTATGCTCTAGATAAGCTCTTTCAATTCATGAAATGACTTGTAAAAGAACAATTATTAGCCTCAAATTAGTTAACAATGGATGAATTGCCTTTAAATGAAAATGAGTTTCAGTAAATCAGAACAACTTTTTTTCCTAGGTAAGTGTTCATAGGTTTCAGGCTTCAATATTTAGTTCATGTGTAAAATAATCACTAATTATACTTGTAGAATGTGTAATTTTAAAAGGTCAATTTTATGTTGAGCAACGAGTTTGATTCTTCTGCAAATAAAGACTCTTAGGACATTCATAAGCAAACATATTTCCAGAGTTGGAACATAAACATACAACCCATTTTGTGAATTTCTTTTTTCAGCAAGTGCTGATGAGCTTGGCAGAGGGAAGAAATAGCCTCGCAAAAGAATGAGGGATGGACATAAACTGATGGCAGAGCAGAAAAGTTGAAAATGCCCAATTGTGATCCTACAAAGACTGACAAAAAAGAAATGTTAATATAAACAGGCTCACATATTGACTCTAAACATATATTATGAAAGGAGGAGTAAGGTTTCTTAGAATTAAATAAATTTATTTGGTTAGAAATGAACTTTCATTAACATTCCTGTCTTTTCAATACTTCATCTTAGACAACTACTAATAATTAATATATATTGTTATTATATATTACGGTTCCACCACAAATCCGCGAAGCCCTTATCCGCGGAGACATAAGCGCGAAGACTAATTCGCGCAGTTCGAAGCGCTAAGGAAAAACGCGACCCTACCGCGATGACATAATCGCGGAGGGCAAATCCGCGCATTCCCAAGCACTCAGTACCCTAAACCTAACCCTAAACCTAACCCTAACCCTAACCCTAACCCTAACCCTAAACCTAACCCTAAACCTAACCCTAAAACAAACCCCTAAACCTAATCCTAACCCTTACCTTAATTGAAATCGGCTTTCTGCCGCGGCGCCGTTTTAAAGCGCCCTTCTGTTGCCGCGCTGTTGTCGCGGCGGTGATGACGCCACGGCTTTAGCGACACGCTTATGTCTCCGCGGATAAGGGCTTTGCGGTTTTGTCATGCCACGATATATTACTTGAATGAATATGTGTGTCTTAAGAAAACAAAATTGTTGCATAAACAGAAATGTAATGCCTGAAAATGACGTTTTAATGATTTTCAAGAAGTTTCCTTGGCAAAGTATTCAAATATGAAGAACACAACAAGTGACAGAATGTTTCATTATAATGAGCCCCGTTGCTGCAGTGGTTAGAATACAGTATTGTGGACAAACTTTGTCTATAGTCTGGAGTTTGA
>NC_045547.1:44724734-44732234 GCF_009769535.1 Thamnophis elegans | reverse complement strand
ATTTATTTATTTATTTATTTATTTATTTCTTCCTCTCTCTCTCTCTCTCTCTCTCTCTCTCTCTCTCTGTGTTAGTCTGTGTGTGTGTGTGTGTGTGTGTGTGGCAGTGGTGGGTTTCAATTTTTTTTGGAACCTCTTCTGTAGGTCTGGCCTGCTTTCCGGGTCCACTGGTGGAACCTCTTCTAACTGGTTCGGTAGATTTGACGAACCGGTTCCACCGAATAGGTGTGAACTGGTAGGAACCCACCTCTGGAGTATTGGAAATGACAGTTGCATGACCATACTAACATGATAGTGTGGCAATGCTGAAGCAGTTACAATTTTTCCAAATTTCAATGGCACAGGTATAATGGATGCATTCTGTAAGTCCATTTGATTAACATATTAACAAAGTTGGAAGGGACCGTGTAAGTCTCTAGTCCAACCCCCTGCTCAAGTAGGAGACCCTACTTGAGATACCTTGTTTCAAAAATTGTTACCTTCTGATGCATTGTTTCACCCAATTGAAGATTACAGGCAGGCAAACAGAAATATGAATGTTAGTAGTATATAGATTTGACATGGATGAATTAAGTTGGGAAATGTCTTTTAGAATAATACAATTTCTAACTTTTCCCCTATATCTATATGAAAGTCTAAAACTCTTTCCTTTGTAAAAACAGAACTTTGTAGGAAATATGATATGAATTTTTTTAGTAAGGAGGTCACTTTTTGATCAAAGGAATGCCAACACAGTAGTCCATTTAAATGCTGATATAGTTTTGGTAATGCAACAATGGCTTATGGCTATAAGTATGTTAATGTGTAGTAACCATCTCCACTTTGCATGCGGGGACATTAACTCCTAATTCTCAGCACCATTTCAGGTAAAAAGTTCTGAAAACTAAAGTCCACACATTTGGTAAGTGTCTAGATTGACAGGGGCTGGAATATATTATTTAATTTCTTGGTCTTTTTGTTTAGTTCATCTATTATAATCATATGTGCCTACATTTTCCAAGGTAAAGGTGTTAATATATTTGATGTATTCTAAAAAAAAAAGAAGAAGAAATTCCCTAATCTTTTCACTACCTGCAGGGAATGTTGAAAATAAACCTTAAGAATCTTTTTCTTAAGGTTCTTTCAAGTAAGAGAAGTTTATTTTTAAAAATGAAATAAAAACATATTGGTTACACAGCAAAGTTTGTACTGCAGCACCAGTCAAATGAGGAGATTTGGTTATATATCCCCCTGTCCATCCTTATGCATATATATTGAATCTCTTCTGCAGTGTCAGTTTTTATAGCTTAGTCCAGGAGACACAAGCTGCTGCCTTGATAACAAGATCGACCAGTATCTCTGTAAACTGATTATCCAAATATTCCCTGGATTAGATTATTTATCAGTGTATTTGTTAGTAGAAATATACTGAGATAATTTTTAACCTTATTGGAAATTGATATTATTTAGTTTCTGTGAAGGGCCATGCAAAGGTACCATTATTACATTAAAAGTTATTTCTTATTGGATACCATCATGCTGAGGCTGTTGCTGAAAGCATGGAAAAGACTGATTTGTCATTGAACAAATAAATATTGTTCAGTTTAAAATAGAGGAAAGGCATTTTTAATGTGTAAAGTCTGCAGGAGATTAATTTTGCTTATAAGTGAATCATATGCGCAAACCATACTAATCATGAGCAATATTGAGCTATTTCCAGAAGTCTTTAGTTGCAAGAATTCTTAGGTACTCCTATATAAACACGCTGAAGGGTTTTTTTTAAAAAAAATCGTATGTACCAATAGAAATAAGAGGAGTTCAGAAAGATAAAAGATGGAAAAAGATTCTGAATGTGCAAAAGTTTCCATTGAAAGTCAGGGTAGGTTTTTGTGCAAGGGATATAGTAGTCAGAAATAGCATGGTGAGAGGCTGTTGTTTTCAACATTTCTCTTATTTTTCATTACATTATATATTTTAACTAAAGTAACAGGATATTTGCATTATCCTACCCCACTTTATAAATAGTCATCAGGGAACTTTGATGACATTATAATGGTGCTTTTTGCTTTTTATTTTCCTTATGTTTTTGTCACAGTTCTGTTCTTAGTCTACATTGGTGAAGCTCACAAAAATGTATTCCAAAGCACTTAAATTGGTGAGAGATAATGGATTAAAAAAGAACCCTTTTGAAACTATTACCATTGTATCTCTTTCTGAGAAAGATAAGTAATATTAAAGGAAAATATTCTGATGGCAAAAGTCCTCTTCCGATCAATATTCATACTACTTTTTTATTCTTTTTACCTGATTATAATACTTCTTATAAATGATTCTGAAATATTTGGCATAGTATTAGGATATTCTGCTATTTGATCTTTTATTATTGTTAATATTCAATTTACCATATAAGTGGAATACAGTCACTGGACTGAATCTTCCTTTGTGTGTGAAGTGAGGAAGCTATTGTGGGTTCATTTGATACAAAATATTTGTGGATTACCATCCCCCCCCTGTAATTTGTTATATCACCATAATTCACGTGAATTCCAGTAATTTGCAAAGCTAACCTGTTTCCCCAAAGACCAAGGAAAAAAGATGACGATGAAACATCATTCAACTACCACTCCACCAATATTCTATCTAGACCCTATCCACATTTAAGGAGAGTAATCTATTAGGTTGATGCTACCAAATTTGAACAAGAGTGTTAGGTAATTTTATTGTGCATCTTCCAGCCATTTCTAATTATATGTATGTTGTATTTGGGAACTACAGGCATTTTTCTTCAAGTAGGTAGTAGAGAACATTTACATTTATGTTGCCATACTTTTTCTTCTAAGTTGGCCTCTTAGGCAATGTTGTGGTTCCTCTGTCATTACAATTTACAGTTAATGATGCTGAGATTTCTGTTGAAATGATGAAAATATTGTGACATAGCACAAGGAATAGCTTTCAGCCCTGAGGTTAAAACTCTAATCTAGAATTCAGCAGCTTCTCTCAGGTGTATCTTCGTTACAAAAACAATACTAAATATAGTCAGATGTTTTTAATGAGGTAATATTAAAACATTGCATTTAAAATTACTGCGAGAAAGCATAGAGTACCATAAATAAACATTCTGTTCCTTCTGATTTCACAGGGTGAAACACATTGGCCAGAATAGAAATGCCAGTTTAAGGATACAACCTCTCCCCACTCATTGTGAAGTTAGTAAAACACAAACACAAATACAAAACAGAATATTTCTATGATTATATGTAATCTTTACATATGCACCCTTTTCTGGGAAGATATTTCTGCTTGCCACAGCTGCTCACAATTCTGGAAAAAGATCTGTTTTGTTTTAAACATTGCTATCTGGTATTATATAAACACCTGCTTGAAATACCGTGTTCCTTCTGAATTCAAAGCATTGTACTGCCCTAATGTAGGCATTTATTTATTTTACACTTGAATAAATGGTTACACCAATGATAAAACAGAGGCTCATCTATCAATGTTATTGTTTGCACAGAAATATTTGGTCCAGACACCACCAAACTCTGCAAATTATTCTCATCAGTCTGTGCTCCAGGTAAATCTTGTTTCTCATACTGTTTAAAAAGTAGCTGATGTGACGGAATGCATCTTTCTGTTGCTCATTTACAGGGCTGTCTCATTTGTCAGTGTAATTGAATTTTGCATTGCTAAAATGGATCAGAAAATCTTTCTCTAATTTTCTGTTTTTCTTCTATCTTTGAAAGATGGTAGAACAACATAGCTTTATTGAAGGGTTTCTTTCATCCCAATCCTCTGCTACACCAAGTATTTGGCTATTATTTGGAAAATTAAGTGAGAATTGGATCTGTAGCTAGAAAGAAGTGACAGAATTGCCCAAATTCTTATAAGTAAATCTGATTTGTGATTAAAACCTGATGATAAATTTCAAAATCAAATAACTCTAATTTATAATTGTGGATTATGCATATTAACTTTGTTGAGAGTGGAGTAATGAATCTTTTTTTAATGTACTCACTTCTGCTTTGGTCACCTTCCAGTCCTGAGTATTTTCTTGAAATAGCATAATTACATTCCTTTTCCTCAGGTGAAGGTTATAGACTCTGTATTTTTTAATTTCAGAAATAATATTTCTGAGGGTAACAGTTGAAGTTTGTATAACTATAAGCAACAAGAAATACTTCACTTGTAGTACCAGAATGTGCTAATTAGAAACTAAAATTGTTTGGAGATTTGCCACACTGTTGTGCGTCCAGTCTTTGGAGAGCAAAGAACTCTCACAAATGCATGTCTCTGGAACTGCATATTTTATAAAACAATTTGAATGTCTTTATTTTTTTCTTATGTAGCATTCCCCAGTCATATTTTCCTTGTGGATGAGGCAAGAACTAAAGCAAACGTTCATCTGAATTTAAATGTAGTATGCTTTAGTTTATAGTGGCATACACCCAATTTTTCTACACATATCATTTAAACAATACTATAGGTATTATTTTCATTAGAACTTTGTTAGGGTTGCATTTATTAAACTTAAGTCAATTTTGATTAAGGTGATTATAATTTGCTTTCAAAAGGTGTGTTGTGTTAGGGAAGCTATATAAATTATTTTCCATTTATATGAATGAAATTCTCATTATTTCTCATTATTTTTCTATCTCTCTCAATTATTACTCAGTTAAGGACAGGATTTTTTTTTTTAAAAAATGATCTAAGTATTTGATTTTGAGAAATAGCAAGAATCTTAGTTTTTAGCCACAAAACAACTTTAGGCAGTCACAGAAGCATAAATAAAGGATTACTCTGCACCAATATATTTATTGTATGTGCTGATCCCCCCCCATAAATTAACAATAATGGTGAATTCTGCCTTAATATTATTAGATTTCTGTACATTTCTATCACCGTTTTTTAAATTGATGGGCAAGGCTTTCTGAAAATTAATGCTATGCTTTTCAGAATTAAATTAATAGGATTGTCATAGTTGTTGGTGTGATGTTCTTCACTCTGGCTTTATCATTTGCCTTCCTTCATCTTAATCACTTTGTTCTGCTCTGCTCTCTTTCCTGTACTAGACTTAACCTCATGGTCAAGGTTTGCACTTTATTTTTTTTATCAAGGTTAGTAGCAGCAAATTCTGATTAATGAGAATATCTTGAAAACTGGTCAATAGTTTTCTTCAAAGCAAAGCTTTTTGAGAAAAACAAAGTATCTTCCTATAGATCTACGGTTTGTCTCTCCTAAATTTACTTGTATGTTATTTTGGCCATTCTGATACACAGCCTCATTGTGAAAAGCATGTATCTATGGCTAAGGATGAATATGTATGATCAAGCTAGGTATTTTGGTTGCTCATCTTACTGATTATTCAATTTAAATCATTTGCTATTTATTCAAAGCCTTTACTGTAAATTCTTCCAACTTAAATGAGTTTATATATTCCTTGTGTTGGCAAAAATCAAAGCTGGAGGATATTTTCATTAACTTTGCAAACTGTGTAATGATTCTTCAGTGTTCTACTACATAAAAATACAAAGTCAAAGGGAACTTTATTGATTTCAGTGAACTTTGGCACTCATAAAAACAATGTTTTTCTTCATGTATACTTACGGATGATGACATTTTGCTATGGACACATTTGTAGTGAACTTGAAACAAACAATACACGGAAATAGTTTTTATGTGTTGTTTCAGGAGAACTGCCTGTCCCATGACTTTTCTTTCCCACTTCTAAATAAATACATGAATGTATTTAAAGTTAAGAAAAGGGTAAGTTTGGAAGACAGTATTTATTTATTTTGTGTTTCTAGTTTGCAAACAAATATAACATTGAAATATATAGTTCCTTGCTAATTCCATTGTTAAATAAATGCTTTTATTAAAAGCTTTTCTATCATATTCTATTATAAAGTAATTGAAAATTAATCATTTTCCATGATTAAAACTTTCAAAACTCTTTTTGGAGAAATGGGAATATTTTCTTTTTTTTCTCTAAAGTGAAATAAGCATACTGTAGAATGGATCTGTCTGCCATGAGAAGCTGTGTCATCTGTTTGATGGTCTATGCCATCATTGATATTACTGAAGTGATATTACTGAAGTGTGGCCCTTTCTTGCTTATAACCCAAAAATAATAAGTAAAGCGGGGGGGGGGGGGAAGAGAAAGTTGTGGAGAAAGAGCTTGCTAAAATGGCTCATTTCCACCCACTTTGAAATTTGTCTTCTAATGTTAGTGGAGTTACTTTAGATATATGGAAGTTTGGATTCTTCACTTGATCTACCACATCACTTGTATAATAATTTAATTAAAGGAGTGTGAATATGCAGGATTCTTTCATACCCTTGATAGTTGAAATGGGTGTAGTCAGATGTCCTTGAGAGGTGCATCTTACTAAGCACTATTTCTTCATGCAATGCACAAGTAAAAAACAGCAATCAATACTGGTATTATACACCTTGTTCTATAGTTTAGTCTAAAGCAAGGATGTCAAACTTAATTGTGTCATATGACATATCGTGACATTTTTTGCCTTTGAGAAGCCAGGGTGGGCATGGCCTGCGCGTGATGCATCCGGCTTGTGGGCTGCCAGTTTAACAGGCCTGGTCTAAGGTATAGAGTCAACTGCTGTCTTGAGATCAGCAAAGGCTGCATAAAATGAAGAGTATTCAGAGAGGGTGAATGATCTCACCGCTGGGTGAGATCATATGCCGGCACGGGATTAAATATCATCAATATGCGGATGATATCATCAATATGTGGACGATACACAATTGTATCTGTCCGCCCCGTGCCAACTCAGTGAAGCAGTTGAAGTGATGTGCCAGTGCCTGGAGGCTGTCAGGGTCTGGATGGGAGCAAACAAGCTTGCATTCAATCCAGACAAGACCGAGTGGCTATTGATGTTGCCGCCCAAGGATGGTCCCGATATACCACCTCTTAGCCTGGGGGGTGAAATTAGCCACCCCTCGGAGAGGGCTCGCAATCTGGCTGTCCTCCTGGACCCACAGCTGACGTTAGAACACCATTTGTTGGCTGTGACCAGGGGGGCCTTTGCCCAGGTTCGCCTGGTGCACCAGTTGCGGCCCTATCTGGACCGGGAGGCACTTCAAATGGTCACTCACGCCCTCGTCACCTCAAGACTGCAAGACTGGATTACTGTAACGCGCTCTACATGGGGCTGCCCTTGAAGAATGTCCAAAGACTACAGCTGTTCCAGAATGCAGCCGCGCGAGCGATAATGGGTGTACCGAGGTACACCCATATTACACCTATCCTCCACGAGCTGCACTGGCTTCCTATTGGTCTCTGGACCCGCTTCAAGGTGCTAGTTGTTACTTTTAAAGCCCTACATGGTATTGGACCTGACTACCTGAGAGACCGCCTCCTGCCATTTACCTCCCAACGACCAATAAGATCACACGGGTTGGGCCTCCTCTGGGTGCCGTCGACCGGACAATGCCGGTTGGCGGCTCCCTGAGGGAGGGCCTTCTCTGTAGCTGCACCGGTCTTGTGGAACGAGCTACCTG
>NC_045547.1:40314734-40539734 GCF_009769535.1 Thamnophis elegans | reverse complement strand
GTAAATGTAGTACATCTAGCCCTCACTGCATGGATGGATACATTATTTCTCCTGATTATAACTACAGAAATGGCAAGGAATAGCCAAGAGGACCACAGGTTAAAATTATGGCCCTTATAGATGAACAAAGACTATTTAGAGAAGGAAAAAGAGAAGGAAAAATTAAAAAGGCCGAAGTTTCATCTACATCAAAGTATAAAACTTTCTTAACATAACAGCAAATAGATTTTTCCAAAGAACACCCCCACAAAAAAAAAAATCTGAAAAAAATGAGTGGGGGATATGAATTCTAAAACAGGAGATTAACACCAGAGTATACTGTAGTAGTAATCAAGCAAGAAAAGATACAAAAATGGAGTCAGTCTTGAAACCATACTAAACAGAACAAGAAACTTTTGAGAAATAGAGGAAAATTGTATCCAGGTTCAGATTAATCTAAAGGATCGTTACTTAACTAGATTATACCTTTTTCAACAAAAATCATCCTAAAAATCAGAAAATAATTCTATTATTTAGAATTATAAGGTATATAGTAACAGAAGTTCAAGTGATACTTTGATAAGCTATCTAATTTGAATGTGGAAATGCTATGCTATTTTATTGCCAGTTTTCCGGACTATATAATTATGAGTTTCTTTCTGGATTTATTGGCATAAAGATCTTTGTCACCAAATATGTATTTCATTTTTCAGGGACCTCTGGAAACAATTGCACTTAATCTAATTCCCTCAAAGGTTTCGGTGAATAACATTAATGAACATTGCAGATAATATATGGCACAAAATTTCTCAAAAATTATAATAAGAAGATTAACTTCTTATAAATGTATATACAAGAAGACTGGAATTGACTTATTTTAATGTGGATTAAAAAATAAGAAAGTGATTGTGGATTCTGCTTTTGAATAGATAGAATTCTTCCTTACGGACATGCTAACATCCATTCTTCCAGTCGATGCTCACCAAAAAGAAAACTGCTATAATAAATTGAGCTGGTTGGACACTCAAGATCTAAAAAGCCTGCAGAGTTAATATAGGACAAATTATAGAATTTTACAGGTGAAGCATCCTGACTTTTTCATTCTTCCAACAAATGACACTACCTGGTTAAAAAAAAATCCTTAATATGGGATGGTGCTGGGAGGAGCAATAAGTTTGGACAAATGGCTACACTGCCTGGCTTCTTCATCAGTTAAAATCTTGTTCTGTTTTCATTCAAGTGTTTTATTCAGATGCATTGAAAGGTAGTGACACAGATTTTGTGCTATTTTGGAGTAGTATTTTTGGGTCACCTTTATCCTTTAGAGGGCTAGTGTAAAAACAGGGTCAGAGTATAGGAAAGAGAAATTAAAGAAGCAGTGATTCCTGCTATTAATGCATATGTGTAGATATATGAAATCTGAAAGATAGTGTATCTATGTTGGGTTGGAGGCTCCTTCTAACTTCTGGAGGAAAATGAGAAGACAGATGTCAGCAAAAGAAGAGAGGGAGGGAAAAAGAGAAGAAACCCATTATTCTATAGAATTCTTCTAACCCCTCTAACAGCCTAATACAACACTTACCTTCATCTTTTCAATGACTAAAAGACACATATAATATATCCATGCACACCTTCAATTACATACCAAGAGAAGGAAAAAAGTGAATTAAGCCAATATGGGAATAATCAAGAAACATCAACTCCCCAATGGCCAAGCAAGAGACAAGTACAGGTAACCCTCAACTTATGACTACAATTGAGCCTAAATTTTCTGTTTCTAAGTGAGATAGTTATTAAATGAGTTTTGCCCCATTTTATGACATTCTTGCCATTTTTGTTAAGTGACTCTCTGCAGCTGTTAAATTGGTAATACGGTTGTTAAGTGAATAAGGTTTCCTCTTTATCTTTGCTTATCAGAAGGTCGAAAAGTTGAACACATGATCCCAGGGCACTGCAGTCTTCATAAATATGAACAAGTTGTTAAGTATCTCAATTTTGATCACATGACCATGGGATGCTGCAATGGTCGTAATTGTGAAAAACAGTCATAAGTCACTTGTTTCGTGCTTTTATAACTTTGAACAGCCACTAAATGATTGGTTGTAAATTGAGGATTACCTGTATATAAAGTATATACATCAAAGAGCTAACATTCTATCAAGAGAGTATTATATCAAATTCTGTATTTTAAACAAAATATTACCATTCTTTTGCAAAAAGACTGGTAAACGTGCATTTATAAGAACTTCACATATTCCAAACAATTGCTTTGGAATGAAAAAGCAAGTATTATGCAGGCAGATGCCTCTGTGGCCATATGTCCAATATTTTCTCCAACCCAAGAAAAAAAAGGACACTGAAAGAAAATTTCAATGTCCAGAAGAAAATTGGGAATGCACTCCAGTTAACACTGGAGAACTAGATATATTGTTAATTAGACATTGTAGAATTTTCATACAGCAAGATTTGTGTCAAAAGAAAAGGGGGAAATGTATTTTAAAAATGGAACAGATAAAGATGAATTTAGGTTGCTTCACAGTGAACTGAAAATGCAATGAAGGCAATATCATGATGATATATCATTTAAAAATCTTCAGCCCATGGTTATCTAGAGAGCAAGTCCTTAGATAACTTTTGAAGTAGGGAAAAAAATCCTGACTGGAAGTCACTTATGACTCACTTCCAGTGAATCTCACCAAGCTCAAGATTGACTCAGTCTTCCATCCTTTCGAGGTGGGTAAAATGAGGACCCAGATTGTTGGGGGCAATATGTTGACTCTGTAAACACTTAGAGAGGGCTGTAAAGCACTGTGAAGCCAGAGGTGGTATTCAGCACATTCTGACCAGTTCTGGAGAATCAGTAGTGGAAATTTTGAGTACTTCGGAGAACCGGTAAATACCACCTCTGACCGGCCCTGCCCCCATCTATTATCTGCCTCCCAAGTCCCAGCTGATCAGGAGGAAATGGGAATTTTGCAGTAACCTTCACCTGGAGTGGGGAGGGAAAGGAGATTTTACAGTATCCTTCCTCTGCCACTCACCAAGTCAAACCCACAGATCCGGTAGTAAAAAAGTTTGAATCCCACCATTGTGTTAAGCGGTATATACAGTAAGTCTAAATGCTATTGCTATTTAGACCTTTCAGTCCTCTGCTGTAGTCTTCTCTTTTTTTTACAAAAAAATGAAATCTGAACGTAACGTGTTGCAACTTCTATTTTCTGCAGCACTAAATGCTGAATTCTGAATGAAGTGTCATGACTGTCCCAATTTGAATCAAGTTACTTCTGCTGCTCCTTTGAATAAAAGAAATGTGGTACTTCTCATGCCATAAAGGTGGGGGAAATGAAGTGAGGGCAAGAAAGAGGGAGGAGAAACAAATTATAGTAGACAAAAATCAAAGCATGAGTAGAAAGTGAAAACTGGGAATTCTGTCCAGAGATAGTGACCCCATATAAGCTGAGTTCAAAAGAACTGAAAAGAATAAAAACAACATGGTTCATGTCCTTGAAGGGAAATTTAAGGGTGCACATGATTTTGGAGAAAGCATTGATAATTAGTATAAGAATATGCTCACAGCTGATTTCATATCTGTTTCCGTACCCGCAGAAATGTCTTGGGAATAATCATCTTGTACCTTGACAAATGCTTGGCAATGGAAATATCTCAAAAGCTGCATATATTAAATCTTTACTAGTGGCTAAACTAAACTTCCATTCTCATTTTCTACCAGCTGTGGTTTAGAATTTTAAATGACTGGAGCCCATATTGTATATGTATCTATTTGAAAATAAGTTTCAAAAATAGAGCTTTCCTTTACATTAGTTCTATTTGACATTATTTCCCATGGTTTTATTTGATTGGCCATTATGTAGATATGGAATGTAGAAAGTCTACAAAGATTCCTGTGTCTGAAAGCTCAGCATGGCTCTCAGATTGTATTATTTCATATATCTGTGGCTCAACAAAGTAATTTGTGCAGAGATTGCTTGAAATAACAATATAACACAATTTTCTATGACTTTTATCTGGAAGATTTTTTTTCTGCTTATGCGGACCTCATAAAAATGAAGTAAAATTACTATATTTCTTTTCATACTTTTCTCATTTTGCATAGAAGTATGCCAAGTACGCAGAGTCTCACCCTTTGTTCTTGAGACTTTTTATCAAACATATTTCTCAATAAATAGATAGAACAGGAAAGGAAGGGGAGGAGAGGGAAAGGGCATGCAATATGTGAAAATTGTGTATCTTACAATCAGTGGAGGAAACAATGAGGTTTTTCAAATTTACATAAAAATAAATCTGAAAATAAGTTTTCATCAAACTCTTCAGTTAAATTCATTCAACTAATTATGCACCCAGATTCATGATTTGTTATTGTGAAAAAAGAATATGCATATTATCAGCATGATGCAATTTAAATTATCCACCAGAACATAATTAACATAATATACTTTTCATACAATAGATTCAAATCTTTATTGCCTTAAAAGAAATAATTGCTTTGATAGTTGCTCACCTAAGTATTGAGAAGAATGCAATAAAATTAACAAAGAATTTTAATCTTTATGTACACTAGTACTGCTATACAGTTTTAACCCTTCTTAAGGTTGGAAATTTTAAGACTTCTGAATATGGGTTAAAAGAATGCTTTTTGGAACTTAGGGTATTTTTATTTAATAGAGTTATTTATAGTTATATAAATAAAGCACAGAAGAAGACAGGCAATATTATCATTATGGCAGATAATATATGTGCCAGAATGAATTATAATTTTTTTTATCCAGTGTTTTATATACTTCTTCTGTATCTACATATTTCTTCTGCACCTATATAGAAAATATCAATCATCTGCTCTGAGTTATAATTTAAACTGGAGCATCAAATTTGCATTCTGCAAGATACGACCTGCTTAGTTAAGTCATCTTCATGAAGATATGTAAATAGTATAAACAAAGAAAATTACAGAGAGTTTGAAATGATTCTACATAGAACAAGACAAATATTTCTTCTATTGCCATCTATTAAAGTTATCTAAATAATTAGACACATTTATTTGAAATTAATTCATGTATACTTGATTTTCAGGCTTAACTGGAGTGGGATAATGAAATGGAGGAATATGTAGAATTAACTATTATTTTAAACTATTATTTTGTGCTTAACTTTGCTTTGCTTTGGGTTTTAATACAATTAAAAAATCAAGTTATTTCTCTAGATCTCTTCTTCCAATATCTTTGGATGGTATACAATCATCAATTATTACTTGACTTTTCATACCTTCATGTAATTTTAGCTCCTCAAGCAATTTAATATTAGTGCTAATTTTATATTAGAGCTATGATAACATTTGTTTTATATATATATGAATCTTACAGTTTATAATTTTGAAATGTTGAACACTGTAAACATTTTGATTTGATGTTTGGCCATGTGTATATCAATGTTGCTGAAACCTAAATAGTTTGTTGCAGGTATACAATCCAATAGCAGAGTTGGAAGGGACCTTGGAGTCCTCCTGGACCCACAGCTGACCTTTGATCACCATTTGTCGGCTGTGACCAGGGGGGCATTTGCCCAGGTTCGCCTGGTCCGTCAGTTACGGCCCTACCTGAACCGGGAAGCTCTCGCAACAGTCACTCGAGCCCTTGTGATCTCTAGGCTGGAATACTGCAATGTGCTCTACATGGGGTTGCCCTTGAAGTGCATCCGGCGACTGCAGTTAGTTCAGAATGCAGCCGCGCGAGTGATAGTGGGCGCACCGCGGTTCGCCCACATAACACCCATCCTCCGCGAGCTGCACTGGCTACCTGTTGATCTCTGGGTGCGCTTCAGGGTATTGATGACCACCTTCAAAGCACTCCATGGTAGTGGATCTGGGTACTTGAGAGACCGCCTTCTGCCGATTACCTCCCTCCGACCGATTAGATCGCACAGACTGGGCCTCCTCCGAATTCCATCTGCCAGTCAATGCCGACTGGCGACTACACAGAGGAGAGCCTTTTCTGTTGCAGCTCCGACCCTGTGGAACGATCTCCCCGTCGAGATTCGCACCCTCACCACCGTCCAGACCTTCCGCATAGCCCTTAAGACCTGGCTATCCCATCAGGCCTGGGGATAGGTTCCCAATTTACCCGCCCGAGTGTTGACTGTTGAATGCAAGTTGTGTCTTATCATTTTATTTTGTTCACATATTGTTTGTTTTTGTATTGCACCCCCTTCCCTACGATTGTAAGCCGCCCTGAGTCCCCTCAGGGAAAAGGGCGGCCTATAAATCCCAATAAAATGTCTAAAAAAAAAATGTTCTAGTCCAGCCCCCTGCCTAGGCAGGAAACCGTATACTGTTTCAGACAAATGGCTGTCCAATATCTTCTTTGTTGTAGCCTCGTAAGTCCTCGGACTTACGAATGACAGCTCGGCAGCAGCCAGGCGCGTCTTAGCCAATCAGATGCGCTTGCCGGTTGCCGGGCTGTCATACGCAAGGCTATTGGCTCGTCCGTCTGACAGCTCAGTATAAAAGGCTGTCAGACGAAGGAGAGGTGCCGGTCTACTCACAGTTTCTGTACTTGCCTGTAATAAACTGTTGAAGGTTACCTCAGACGCCTCTTCGTCTTTCCTGCCACCGATCTAACACCTTAAAGACTTCCAGTGTTGGAGCAATCACAACTTCTGGAAGCAAACCATTTCACTGATTAATTGTTCTGTCAGGAAATTTATCCTCAGTTCTAAGTTGCTTCTCTCCTTGATTAGTTTCCACCCATTGCTTCTTGTTCCACCCTCAGGTGCCTTGGAGAATAGTTTGACTCCCTCTTCTTTATGGCAACCCCTGAGATATTGGAACACTGCTATTGTGTCTCCCCTAGTCCTTCTTTTCATTAAACTAGACATACCCAGTTCCTGCAACCGTTCTTCATATGTTTTAGTCTCCAGTTCCCTAATCATCTGTGTTGCTCTTCTCTGTACTCTTTCTAGAGTTTCCACATCTTTTCTACATCGTGGCGACCAAAACTGAATGCAGTATTCCAAGTGTGGTCTTACCAAGGCATTATAAAGTTATAAAGAAACCAGCACACAAAATAATAGAAAAGGAAGATTACTGTCCTTTTGTGTGTTGAAGTCACCCACTGACCATCTTGCTCCAATGAATGGCCTGCACAAAGAGATACAGAAAGGAAGACTTTAATTGCTTGCACTACTATATTAAGGGTGAAACAAGCACACAAAGCAATAAAACAGCTACTTACATAGAAAAGATGACTGTTCTAGCGGTCATACTCTATTGCCTCTTCATCCTGTTAAATAATACTAACTGCAGAATAAATAAAACAATATTGGACTAAATTGTGGTTGTAAGCTGAGGACTACACTACAGGTAACAGAAGGGACCTCTGTTTTCATCCAACAATGTACAGTCTTTTCAGGAAGGATGTCCCCCAACAAACAGAAAAGATATAGTTTTTCATCTAAGAAGTTATATCAAGAATGAATGTCATAGGTAGATTAACAGAGCAATACAGATTTCTTTTTCTGAAATTTATTCCTCAGTTCAAAAAAGAGCAATATATGAATTAAGTTCAGTACTTAGGACAGACCAAGTAGCTATTCAAGAGTTAGTGGTGTCATGCTTAGAAGCAATGGTAAAGAAAGATATGGATTTAAAACCAGTAATATTTGGTTGGCATTTCAAAGGGAATACAATGCATATTTAATTTTACACATGTTAACAGCTGCTGGAATTGTGTTTGCACAACAGTGGAAAAACAAAGATATGAAAATTCATAAATATTAGAATGTGCAGGAATGAATAAATTGACCATTAAAATCAAGAAGGCTTTGAATACTTTTTCACGTGAGATTTGTTTTATCAATTGCTAACTAACAGAAACAGAAATTAGAAATCTAAAAGTATGAAAGAAAACACCAATTATGTAAGGAAAGGTCACTAAAATGTATAAGGAAATATTATTAGTACTTGATCATTATTAATGTGTAGATAACTGTGGGACATTAAACACCCCCACACACAAACTATGACAGTGCCAGGAACACCAAAACACCAAAAAATAACAATTTCCCCCCCAAAGGCTGGAGATGAAACCAGTTTTTTCCCCTAACCTTAAGGACAGGAAAGACAACGCCACAGGAATAAAAACCATCAAGGCATTGTGGGAAATTATAAAGGACAGTGCCAGGAAGCCCACAGAACCAGGAACCACAATTACCTAAACAACCAGGTATCACACAGAAACACACAAAAACTGGCAAAGGTGCCTTGCACCAACCTGGCCTGCCCATAGAAAAGCAAAAAAAAAAAAAAAAATGTTATAAATTTTATGTGTCTCAAAGTGGCTGCTTTTCTATGGGCAGGCCAGGTTGCTGCAAGGCAGTTTTGTGAGATTTTGTGTTTATTTCTGTAGTGAATTCACTACAGAAACACAAAAATCTCCCAACGTACATGCAAATGAAACCATTAAAAAATATTCTAGACACAATAAATAAAATTTAAAAAAAAACCATTAAAAGCATAAAGGAAAAAAAACGGGTCACTTACCAGCAGGCAGAATCAGCAGCTCTCCTATGCGATGGATGCAAGCATGCGACTAGGTAGCAGGTAAGGTGGCCTGGCTGGCAGGCTTAGAAGCAGCGGGGGCCTCTGTGTGTCTCATATTTGGCCTCCAGTGCCACTCTGCCATCCCAAAATGGGCCCAAGTATCCTGTTTTTGGCCTCCTCGACCTCCCGAGGGCGGGTGGGAGCTGGCGGGGAGTAGGTGGGGCAATGGGGAGTAGGTGGGCGTGACAGCCTCATAGTCCCACGTGGGCCAGATTAATGGCTTCGGCAGGCCATATCTGGCCCGCAGGCCATAGTTTGAGGACCCCTGGTTCAGCCCCATTTTACAAACTTTCTAGCTAATGTTGCTAAGTGAATCTGGCTTCTGCATTGACTTTGCTTGCAAAGTGTGATCACATGACCCCAGTGCAAACACGGTGCTCTGGGAAGCCATGAAAGCGACTGGGGAGCGCCGAGAACCTTCCTGCCTCCACTTGACTTTACATGCTCCTCACGACTGCAATAGACATCCAGAAGTGGTGGAGGATGTTGGGCTGGAAGCCCAAACCCCATTAGTCACAAAAACTGTTTCTGGACGTCTATTGTAGTTGCATGGAGCACACGGAGAAGAGCGTGAAGCCCAGTGGAGGCAGAAAGGTTCTCTGCATTCCCAAGAACCGTCCTGCCTCCACCGGTTGCTGGTTGCCCAGCTAGCATGGCTCCGCATGCATGTCTCCTCCTCCTCCTCCCTCCTCCTCCTCTTCAATCCCCAAAGGCTCTTCTCCTCCTTACCAGAGCTCAGTGGGAGCCAGGCATAAGGGATGGGAGGAAAACCACACCTTGGAAAACTTTGCCGAGAAGGGAGGCGGGGAACCAGTGGCAGGCAGGGACGTCCTGGAATGCCCCCATGCTTTGCTGGCAGCCATGCCTCCTAGGCAAGTTCGGGGAGGTCCTAGGAGGCCGGCTACACTGCATAAGCTACCGCCCACAAGCGGCGATGGAATGGGCAGGGCAAGCGAGTGAGGGGGGGCGGGGCAGGCACTTCATGACAAACCTATTCTAACCAGTACAGTAGATTTCTGGAAACTCTTCTACCAAACTGGTTAGAACCGGCAGGAACCCACCCCTGATGCGCACCAAAAACCTGGAAGAGGAACAGGCAACACCATGCGTGCCAGCAACTTGGCTCCACATGCCGCTTCGGGCACACGTGCCTTAGGTTCACCATCACGGGCTTAGACATTATTTAATTTTCTTTATTTCTGCAATGGACCATCTGGTTTGATAAAAAAATGAATAATGTTAATGTTTCACTGCTTTCCCAGTCTTAAATTTATATAATATATATGTAGAAATGATTATGTAAGATATGCTGGTGACTGAATATATGAATTTAAGGTTGTGAGTTGAGTACACTTTCTGATATTCCGGAAGGTTGAATATATTCTGAAAATTCATTTATGTGAACTATGATGAGAATTGGAATAATTTATTAAATTTATATGCTACCGTAATCCTAGCCAGTCCATCTTTCTCTAATACTGCTCTTTATAGGTGTCATTTTTTTTCTCTTAGTGAATCTAGGTTGATAGAAAATAGGATAAGATACAGAATGAAGTATTTAGTTGTATTTTAAGAAGCAGCAATAAAATGTCAGTGTTGACTAATTTGTTCAGGATGAAAGGGAAAGATGCTTATAATGTTTTTTTCCTTTTTCCTTTATTTAATATCGTTGTATTTCCTTATATTTATATTTTATATTATTTATTATTTTATTTTGGGTGCGTATATATATTTCCCTTCTGATATGTCACTTGGCCCTACTTCAGCTATTACTACTGCTGTCTTCTGGTACTTGTCTACTACTATGATGTTTTGTTGATTGGCCAGAATCTGCCTGTCTGTCTGGATCTGGAAATCCCACAAGATTTTAGCTTTTTTATTCTCCATGACCTTCATTGGAATCTCCCATGTGGACTCGGGATGATTTAACTCATTAACTGTGCAGATGTTCCTATACACAATATCAACCAATTTGTTTTGCCATTCAGAATATGCTCTTTCTGCCAGCATCTTACAACTTGACACCATATGTTGGATTGTCTCTGAGGCCTCTTCATAATCTATATCTCACATCCTGTCAATAGAGATAGAGATAGAGATAAAGATAATGTAGATGTAGAGAGATATAGTGATATATAGAAATACATTTTATTTCTGTATTGGATTTTTGTATTCTTTAATAAAATCCTTAGAAAATTATTGAAAGAAACTCAATTCTTGACCCTGAGAGAAAAGGAAATGGTTTGTTTGTTTAGTTCCTCAGCAATTTCTAGGTGCTTCATCCAACATTAGCAAGCTTCTTGTGCATATATTCATTCTCTGTCCAAAACAAATTTCTCAAAAGTTTTCTTCTGAGAAAGAGATTTGTGTTTCCTTTTTTTCCTATGTTATTCTCAAAATGCTTTCAAGTTGCTTTCACAATTTTTCTGCCCAAATATATATATTTTTTTCATTTCTTTAACATATTTCTTCATAACTCTATAGGCTCCCTGGCATCTCTTTTTCTAGGCCTGCTCGGAACATCATGAAGAAATACAGGACCTGCCAAAAGGTTAAGGCATTTTGGATAAAAATATGGTGGATTATGCAAAATATCTTTAAAAGAAGGATAAAGTTTACTCCTCAGTTATTCTTACTAGGTATATGTACTGACTTTACAGTGGTAGAGACTAACTTGATTCTGCACCTAATAACGGCAGCAAGACTGTTGGTGGTGCAATACTGGAAGAAGGAAGATTTGCCTACAACTCAAGAATGGACATTGAAAGTTACAAACTTAGCCAAGATGGCTAAAATATCGGCATATCTTAAAGATCACTCAAATGAGAGATATAAACGAGACTGAAAAAAATGGATTGACTATATACAAAATAAATACGGGACCAAGAAATTCCAGTTAGTCTATGCTTAATATCAGAAATGATTTAAATTGTTTAAAGTTAGTTCAGTAAGAAGAAGCTAAGGTCAATGTAGAATGTTATTAATTTCTTTATTTCTTTTTTTCTCAATAGATTTTAGACTGTGTTTGTTAGAAATCCATACCGTGTATGGGTTCTGGGAAGTCGGAGGGGGGGAAGGAGGAGGGGGGCTGGGGGGAGGGTGGGGGGAGGGAGGGGTATATATTAGGCTAGACAAGAATTTAGTGGTAAACTAGAATTATTTTGATATACAAAAAATGGTACTTCGATGTCTTACTGATTGAGGAATGATGAAATGTTTGTCTTAAAAGAAATAAAACTTTTGAACTCAAAAAAAAAAGAAATACACAAAGTTATCATAATTATGTTTTCTATTGTAATTTTCTTGAAATGTTGAAAGACGGGGAGATAAAAGGCACTAGAGAGATGACTATTCTGTGATTTATAAGACTGTCTCTCACACACACCACTACCTAGATACAAGAACTCCAAGCTGCATCCCTGATAAATTTGCTAATGCTAGTTACTTTTTACATCAAAGACTATTTTTAAAATGTTAAATTAGTCTAGGCTTAACCATACTGATTTATAAACTGTATTTCACCCTAAACTACCATTGGATTCATTCCTTTTTAAGAGTTTTGGTGTCAATAGTTCCAAATAATGGAAATAATCAACTTCAGAGTCTGGCAGGAGGGTGTCTAGTATTGGTTTTCTCCCTAATGAACAGAAATCCATCTAAATCCAAGGGGGAAGTCTTAGTATTTTATTGCACAGGGATGCTGATTTAATAGCAGCAAGACTGCAGACACAATGAATTAGATAGGACTTGTTGATTTCTTTTTTTCCATCTATGAAATGAAATTTAAATCTGTCCATTTGAAAGATTTTGTTTCCTTACCTTTTGCATTTTATTATTATATTCCAAAACAGCATTATGACAAATAATCAGAACTTTTAAGTTTAAAAGCTGGAAAACTGTCTCTTGCTTAGATTTCATTATTTATACAGGTTTGCTGTAATATATCACACACCAAGGAAGAAATTGCATTTTCTTGTGCTATAATTTAAGTGAAGTCGCAATCACTCTTCAGTTTATGTTAATACTTAATCTTCATTACAACAACATTCATATAAAAATGTAAATTTGATACAATTTAATGCAGACAAATGATTACAATATAAAAAGTAGCAGCTCATTATTTAAATGTTCTTAATCTATGCCACTTTACTTCTGAACTTCTTTTTCACTTAAATAGAAGACAAGAAAGATCAGGTTTGCACAAAAAAAATAGAGAAGGTCAATTTTTAGTGAATACTTTATTTCAAGTATTTGAAAAAAAAGAAAAGTTGGTGCTCAAAGTCATGAATCTTATGTATTTAATATACAAATCAAGAATCCTTTAAAATACTAATGTGTATAGTTCTCATTATAGTGGGGCAGCATAGGAATATTCCAGTAGCAATTGTAATATTCTGGTATCACAAACATTATTTTGTTCAATTATTCATGCAAAGAAAAAATGAATAGTATCCTAGATAAAATCATCCACTTCTGAGACTCTGTAATTTTGACTTACAGAGTCTCAGAAGTGGGTTATTTTATTTGGGATACTTTCTTTTCTTGGAGAGGGTGAGAATAGTTCTGACCCTATCAGAATAGTTTATAGGCATAAAGAAACAGTCTTATAGTGAGACAGCTCAGTTGGCTTTTTATTTCAGTATTGTTCATTCTAACTTTATATTGTCTTGTTCTTCATAATAGAAAAGAGTAGTCCCAAATGCAATTGGACTTTGTTTTTCCTTGAAGGCATTTCACTTCTCATCAAAGAACCTTCTTCAGTTCTGAAGGAATAGTGAGGAATGGAAGGATTAATATTCCTTGCAATCATCTAGTCATTAGCACCAGCAATGACCAGATACTGCAAGGAATATAAATTCTTCCATCCTCCATCATTCAGTCAATTGAAGAAGTTTCTTGGATGAAAAGCAAAACATTCTTATGTCTTTTGAGGGACAACCATGACCTGGATCAATGAGAATCTCCATAGACATAAGAAAGAGTACATCTTCCATCATTCCTGCATAATTCTCTTAATGACCATGATGAATCACTTATCTATAGCAAAAAGTTCATAAAACTTGCCTAATGACTATATAATTTAGTGACAGAAGTTCCAGTCCCAATGGAGATCATAGGTCAACAACTATCTAAAACTAATATAGATGTCATCAATTTTCTTAAATTTCCTATGAAGAGGAGATACTGTCTAAGATGCTGCAGATAATTCTTCCAAAAGCTTTAAGTATTCTTAATCTTAAAAACATCATTAAGTGTTTGTGACTAACCACAATGATGCCAAAATGATGAAATCCTGTCATGACATCACAATCAAAGGTCCATTCTTTTATATTGGCATAGTAATGCTACATGCAAGAACAAAAGGGTTTGGATTAGGGTTTATATTGCAACTTTACAATATAAATTTCATCCCTTACTAACTATTATACCTGTTAATATACTTGTGAGAGCATCATAGGCAGATATAACTCAAATGCTCAGTAAGATACTCTAGATATTGGGCAAGACTGTAAATATTTTAAATAATCATTTCACTGTATTTTTGGTTTAAAAGTCTTCTGACAAACGGAAAATTTATCTACTTGAAAAAATATGTCTTATAATTACAGAATAACAAATGGAGGTGCTTTAAATTAGATTGTCCATTCGGTCCAATGTTGACTATTCTGATTGCTCTGCAGAGCTTCACCAATTTTCTATCATCTGCCAGGAACTGAATTTGGGAACTTTGACATATACAGTATGAATACAGAACACCACACTTAAAAAAATAACAAAACTATTACTTGAATGATGACTATTTTCACATGTGAGTACAGAATATATTATATGTATCTCCTGAATGGGACTGTGGAGCATTTCACATTCAGTCTCCCAAAGGTAATTTACAAGGCACAGATACACAAATGTAGATCTTATCTAAAACACCTTAAGCTAGGTAATGGAATAATAACATAGTCATTGGTGCCAAACATTTTGTGGGGATGAGTGGTTTTCCCTTAGTTTAATTATGATTCTAACAATGATTGAACAATGAGTAACACTATGCCCACATTCTTAAAAACAACGTAAGAAAGATCTTGTTATAAATTTATGTTTTGAGTTTTTAAAAGGAGAAATATCAAGCAAAAATATATGGCATTTTTCTTTCTTCATCATATGTTCTATTGTCACATTGCATATATTAATTCTGCAATCCTATGGCCTTTTACCTAACAGGCAAGCTTTATGAATTAGTTGAATTTACATACACATACTCATATATAGTACTGCACTGTTTTTTCTAGTAAAGAAGAGAGTTAATGCTTATACTATACTGTCTAGTACCAATTCAATAGTATAGTACTGTGTGTTGCATTATGACTAATATTTAATGCTTTAGTGCTGCATAGCAATGATTAAATGAGAAAGAAATGTGGTGTAACCCATGAATATCTATTTAGAACAAATGGTACATATAGTTTGAAGTCACATAAATCTTCTACCAATGCATGGAATTAGTTATGCTAATGTATTATAAATGCTAAACCTTAGGGGGGCTTCCAAATCATCAACAACTTTATTTATTAATCTTTTTTAAATAAAAGAGCCCATAAGGTGATACAAAAGAAAAGAAAATAGAAAATACATTGCCAAAATTCATCTAGGAAGAATTTGATTTAAAATACTATGATATCAATTTCTTAGATTGTGCTTTAAACAAATATTTGGAAAATTGGAGCAGAATAAAGATATGCCCATCTGAGTCTTTTTCCTATCCTTTTTTACATCCCAGTTTCAACTGTTTTCTAGCTATTGTATGCCAGAAGCCAATAAATCTTTCTTTTCTTAATTACGTGTCAGGTTTTAAGTGTAGAATATAGACTGGAATAGAATATTCTTTATTGACTAAATGTGATTGGACACAAAAGGAATTTGTCATTGGTGCATAAGGTCTCAGTATATATACAAGCAACAAAATGATAGCATAAATCTTAATTATGAGATATAATCATAAATCATAAGATACAACCAACAAAGTTATAGTCATACCAATTGGAGTAGATAATAGGAAAGATGAGAAGGATAATAGTGATAGAGACCTACTACATGGTAGTATATGCTTAGATATGTAATAGAAAACTCAAACTTTGTGTTCACTCAAGCTTCCTGTCAGTTTATTAAGGTATGTAAGATAAGCATATCATATATAATTCTGCAATATTTCTGTTAACCTACTATGGTTGAACATGTGTTCCTGCCAGTGCAAATATCATGTCAAGGTATGTATTTAAGAGGCAGGATAGTAGTGTGCTGAACTACAAAAAACATCAATATTACCTGTTACTTAATTTTTTTATTTGAAAAATATTAGTATAGTATAGATATACACCATTAGTATAGTAGCAGCATGGGCTTCTTTCAAGATTTGATCCAGCATCTCTTTGGTATAGTAAAATTTTAGCAGGTAGACACATACTGAAACCAAAAACGTCACATCAAGAATAATTTTGAGATGAACCCATCTCAGCTTGAATAAGTTATTATGATTTTCATCCACTTGTAAGTTTTGAACACTAGCCCTCTGATACAGAGAAAAATGTAATGTGGATTTCTCACCAGTACAGAAATACTCAGTGCTTTGATCTCTACCTATGGAACCAACCCAAAGCATGAAAGTCATCACTCACTGGCAATTTTTGCCACTCCGAACTTTCTATCTCGTTATCTACCTCCACAACCAGTTTAATTCATTCACAACCTTGATCCACATAAGTTTCTATCAGGAAGATTCATTTAAATCACAGATGAACTGATTTATAAGAACATATTGAAATACTCAATGTATTAGGGAAAGCTGTTTAACCTTAAAATATTTGCCTGTTATTAAACCCATTGATATTAATCACAGTGGATAGATGCTCATTCTTCAGTCAGACACAAACGTAATACTCTATATTTCACAGAAAAATTCCCAAGGCAGCCAATAGGAATTTAGAGTAGTACTGTCTGCAGACTTGTTGGTGTATGTATGTGGGTGTGTATGTTTGCTGACAGTGCACTTTGTGATAGTGTAACAGCTTCAGACCAATAAAAACAATTTAGAGTATTTTAACTGCAACCATGCTGTAATAAAGTGCTATCATCACTCAATTAAAAAAGGGTATTTACTTAACATTTTCTCTAGTGTATTTAGATCGCCAGCCCTTGGGATTATTTTCTGATATATGGCATAGTTAATGAATGAATGGAAGAGCAACTGCTTACCTTCAGGAAGAAGCTGCCTGATAACAATAATCCATTAGGAAACTAGCAACGTCCTCTGATCTATCGCCTGCAAACCAGGGACTTGAGGAGAGTTTCATTCCTTCCAGTCAGTCCCCAGAAGAAAATCAGCACGATTTGAATATCTCTTAAGCTGTGACACTCAGGAGCTCTGGTTACATTCTATTTCCCACAGGACAGCCGTCCGATATTCCAGGGTACACACAACAGTGAAGATAAATGGGAAAAGCTGGAGATAAATTAGGGATGGCTAAGTTAAAATTGTGTCTCTGCTTCTGACTCTCTCATCTGCAGTCTGAAAGTCTATTTTGCTGTGGAAAAGCTAGATGGCAGACTGCCTCAGCAAGTTCTTTGGAAGCTACAGAGAGAATTTCCAATGAAGATTTCTTCTTTTTGTTCTTGGTGTGTCTCTCCCGCCCCCCCCCCCCCCGCCTTTCATTATCTAAGCTAATGTGACTGAAAAATATTTAGTTTTTCAAAAAGTGTCTCCTGGCATGGAAGTCATTTCATTGTTGCTTTCTTTCAGTTATATAAAAAACAAAACAAAAAGCATGCCACTGGGATCCATATTTCCATCTGAATGGAACACTCCAACTTTTCAGATAACAAAACTAAGGACTTGCTAATGCCCTGTTTTCAGTGCAGAAATTTTTCCAATAGCCAGTAAGTATCTAATTCATGCTGCTGGCTGCTTATTCCTACATTTTATTTCACACTATCATCTCTCCCATACTATTACAGCCGTGTCTTATATTTAATGTAATTGTAAACCTCTTCAGAGTGAATGTCTTATTTTGTGTCTAAATGAAACTCATACACTAAGACACCTAACAACATGGAGCTTCCATCCTGCTTTTTATGTCCATCAGAGCATTCTAGTGAATTTTAGTGGGATAATTATAGAAAACTGTGAGCAGGGCTTCCTGATATTTTTAGGTTGAAAAATATATTTTAAAAAAATAGTGTAAACTCAAAGATATACTATTATCAAAAATAGCAAAGGTCCTGTGTTCAAATCCTGCATTTGGGTCCATGCTTGCATGAATGATGTGACTCTTCCAAATTTGCATCACAGGTAATCCTCAATTTATGACCACAATTGACCCCAAAATTTCTGTTGTTAAGTAAGACGTTAGTTAAGTGACTTTTGTACCCTTTTTATGATCTTTCTCACCATAATTCTTAAGTGAATCACTGCAGTCGTCAATTTAGTAACACAGTTGTGAAATGAATTTGGCTTCCCTGTTGACTTTGCTCATCAGAAGCTTGCAAATGATGTCCACATGACCCCAGGACACTACAGCCGTCATAAATATGAGTCAGTCCCGAAGCCTCTGAATTTTGATCACATGATCACAGGGATGTTGCAATGGTAATAAGTGTGAAAAATGATCATAAATCACTTTTTTTCAGTGCCATTGTAACTTTGAATGGGCACTAAATGAACTGTTGTAAGTCAAGGAGTACCTGTATTAATCTTTCCAGTGCAGCTTGATTGTCATCCCTTTGTGGCTTTCACCCTTGGAGTTTGTTCCTTCCCTTAGAGAAACCTTAAGCCTACAAAAGACTCTGCTTTGAAAATGATGAGGCAATCTTTCACCTTGAACAAAAGGACTTTTACATAATCTGCATTACATATTGGATTTTTGTAAAAAATAAAAATGTAGAGTGAAGTAGAGTAGAGTTGATGACACCCAATAACATAAATAAATACCAAAGAATTTCTATTTGACTACAGCTCAGATAATCCTAAATTGTGGAAAATATCAGTTGAAGGGGCCTCATTCACAGTTGAAAAATATCAAAAAATCCTCTAACTTGGCATGAAGGCCTGAGGAAAAGGCACATAATTGGTATGCCGTAGAAAACTTTCTTGTACTACACTCATGCTGCTGAATTAGAAATTAGGAATCGTGTTTGGTTTTTGTTCCTGGATAAAGTGTGGAATATATAACTTTCTCCAATACATTATTCCTATATACTAGCTGGAATGCTTTGCTTGCTAATATATATGATAAAACATTGGTACAAGGATTGCAGTATTTGTGGAAGAGCCATGTAACCAGTATCAAATACTTAGAGGACAAAATGAAAGGTAATTCATTGTTGTTGTTATAAAGCAGTCGAACAACAACATTTCTATCAGTTTGAAGTTTTCATTTCTGTGGAGAAGAGCCAAGATGGCACAGTGGTTAGAGTGCAGGAATGCAGGCTACTTCAGCTGTCTGCTAGCTGCAGTTCACCAGGTCAAATTTCACCAGCTCAAGGTTGACTCAGCCTTCCATCCTTCCGAGGTGGGTGAAATGAGGACCCAGATTGTTGGGGACAATATGTTGACTCTGTAAAATTGCTTAGAGAGGGCTGTAAAGCTCTGTGAGTGTATATAAGTCTTCGTGGCATTGCTCTAATTAGCTTTTTAATATATCATAAAATAGTGATCATTTCTATCTGATTTTGGAGTACTCCAAAACAGTATATTACTAATTTCAGTGCTATCTTCGAATATATGTTTATTTTAAAATAGTCTAGTTAAAACAAATAAATATATTAAGGTGATTCTGTAAAGGCAAGGCTTCGCATTTTCTCTCATCAGAATTTTAAGTGAAATATGTTGGAAATAGGGGTGACATTGCAATCTCTTTTTCATCTTTCTCTCTTTCTGTCACCTTGGTGTCTGGGAGGTTAAAAAAGTAAACATGGCAGCCAAAACCATGCAATCAAAACTGGTTTTTTAAATGTGCATATTGATGAGTGTGAAAAAGGCAGAGTAGTAGATGCAAGGAAAAAAGATTCATTGTGGCAGCAATCATCTTGACTTTTTGTTCACCCACCCCCACACAGGCACTTCCTGCAGATACCCTTGCTGACATTGTTTTACTTGTTTCTAAAATATCTAGTATATGTGTACATACATATACTCACACACACATTCATAATGTGGTTAGAATGCAGTACTGCAGGCTACTTGATACGTCCTGGCATAGTTGCTGACATGCTAAGAAGATCCCTATTGGCTGAGGCACACCTGCCGGCTGGCAGGAGAGTAACAAGCACCTGATTGGCTGCCTGTCTGACAGCTAGCAGTATAAATAGCTGTCAGACACGGAGCGTTTGTTCTTGTTGTGTGGTTAACTAGTTCTGTTAATAAAGCCTTGATCGTTATACAAGCCTCCTCTCGTTCCTCAGTAGCTTCGAATAAAGCACTGGTGATGAGGATGAAATTGGGTTTCTAAAACACCCACCCACAGAGAGCTTAGATATACTGAGATTAATAAGGAAAAGGAAAAGAAATAAAAAAGAAAAAAAATTCCTCACAATGCCGTCATGTCAGCAATTCCCCCTTTTGCCACTTTTATGCCGGACAAAGAATCTTGGGAAGCATTTCTGAGAGATTTGAATGCTTTCTCAAGGCAAACAATTTTACTGACATTTCCTCAGAGAGGAAGCAAGGCTATTTTTTAAGTTCGTGTGGCCCGGAGATGTTCTCCATGGCTAGGGCTCTTGCAGCACCTGTTCCCATGCACTTGCTACCATGGGAAGTCTTAATTAACAAGTTAAGAGCCCTTTCGCTCCAGCTCCATCTCGCATAGCCCGGAGGCATTCTTTCCGAAAGTGTTTCCAGGGTGAAGGCGAGACTGTGAGTCGGTTCATGGCTACTTTGCGGAATTCAGCCATACATTGCGAATTCCAGAATCTTGATGAGGCTCTATTAGAGCAATTAGTATGTGGAGTAAAGGACTTGTGTCTCCAAAGACGTTTATTAGCCCGTTCAGAGCTTACTTTACAAATAGCTATGGACGAGGCTGGAGCAGCAGAACAGTCTGACAGATCTGCCGCTGAAATTCAGAGTTATCAGGCTGCCCACAACCAAGCCTTTTCTTTGGTGGCAGTCAATCACCAGCGTGATGGGGATGGAAGCACAATGGGAGACAACAATGATATCAGTTGCCTCAGAGCAATCCAAGAGGATAAGTGGAAGGTGAAGCTGAGAGGTTCCCGGTCTAGCTGCCTAAGCTGTGGTGGTAATCACTTGCATTCCAATTGCAAGTTCAAGACGGCCACCTGCAGACACTGTGGGAAGACGGGTCACCTATCATACGTGTGCCGTGCTCCCCTGAGATGGCATCACCGTGATCTGGCAATCAACAGAATGGCAGATGACCCAGCAAACCCAGTGAGAAGTGTCGTGTTATCAACCATGCTGCTGATTCTGAGGAGCAATCGAGACTTTAAAAAATGTACCTCACAGTACTGCTTGAAGGCACTGCATGTAAAATGGAAATTGATACCGGGTCTACTTGGTCCATTATATCATGGGGTAACCTCAAGCGGTTAATGCCTTCTGTTAGCAGTTAGAATTGAACTTGTGTCCCTGCAAATTAAGAGACTATCAGGGCAATTACATCCAAATATTGGGTTGTGGGGGGTTTGAAATTGAATATGGGTTTTTTAAAGGGCGCCTGCCCCAAGGTGGTGCAGTGGTTAAATGCAGCACTGCAGGCTACTGCTAGATCAGCAGGTCAGCGGTTCAAATCTCACCGGCTCAGGGTTGACTCAGCCTTCCATCCTTCCGAGGTGGGTAAAATGAGGACCCAGATTGTTGGGGGCAATATGCTGACTCTCTGTAAACCGCTTAGAGAGGCCTGAAAGGCCTATGAAGCGGTATATAAGTCTACTGCTATTATTGTAGTGGCTGACCCCCTAGCTATCTTATTGGGGCTTGACTGGTTTGATTCTTTAGGCCTTTCTATTGCAGGGGTCCACGCCACGAATTCCGAGGATGACTACACCACCCTGACCAGGGAGTTCGAGGATGTTTTTAGTGACACTCTTGGTCAATATACTGGGTCACCAATCTCCTTTAACTTAGACCCTACCATTGCCCCGATTCGATTAAAAGCTCGTCGCGTTCCTTTTGCCTTGAAAGCTAAGGTGGATGCTGAAATTGATAAATTGTTGGCCCAAGGGATATTAGAGCCTGTAGATTATGCCCATTGGGAAACCCCCATTGTGATTCCTCTTAAGTCGGACAGATCCATTAGGATCTGTGCCGACTATAAGATGACCATAAATAGAGCCCTTCAGGCTAACCCCTACCCTGTTCCAGTAGTGCAGCATTTGCTGCACTCCTTGGTACAGGGTAAGCTGTTTGCCAAACTTGACCTGGCCCAGGCATATCAACAACTGACAGCTGATGCGACAGCTGATGCCCAAACTATAGTAACTCACCGTGGGGCTTTCTGGTGCAGATGCCTCCAGTTTGGAGTATGCATGGCTCTGGGCATTTTTCATAGTATAATGGAGCGAGTGCTCCAGGGTCTGCTGGGGGTAATACCCTGATGTTTTAATTGCGGCAGATAATCATCAGGAATTATTATCTAAATTAAGGAGTGTCCTTAAGCGTTTTCGCAGCGCTGGCCTAAAATTGAAAAAAGCCAAATGTTTCATAGGGGTAGAATCCGTTGAATTCTTAGGGTTTCTGATTGATGCCCGAGGAATTCACCCAACTCTGTCCAAAATTGAGGTCATAAAAAATGCCCCTACGAATAAGGCTGAACTGTAAGCCTTTTTAGGGCTCTTAAATGTTTATGCAATGTTTTTGCCGCATAAGGCTACAGTTGCAGAGCCATTACACAGGCTGCTTGACTGTTCAGCTGCCTGGAAATGGGACAGCCACAAAGCGCATGTGTACGCAGCTGTCAAATCACTGCTTACGTCATCCGCTGTCCTTATGCAGTACAGCGATAAATTGCCTCTCATTCTGGCTTGCGATGCATCCCCTTATGGTATTGGGGCTGTTTTGAGCCACCGATGCCCTAATGGGACAGAGGCACCAGTTGCTTATTTCTCCTTGTCCTAGGCTGAGAGAAATTATAGTCACTTAGATAAAGAGGCTTTGGCAGCTGTATCTGGAATCAAGTGATTCCATAACTACCTCTACGGCTGCCACTTTTTGCTCCTTACTGACCACAAACCCTTGTTAGGGATTCTAGCTGGCCTTACTCTGGCCATCCTTTCCCCACACATGTTGCGGTGGACTGTTTTTTTTTGGCGGCTTATTCTTACCAACTTGAATACCATCCTGGTAAGAACATGGGGCATGCGGATGCCCTCAGCCACTGTCCTTTGCCATCTTTAGGCCCCGATCCATTTCTGGCTGCAGAAGTCCTCTTAATAGAGGACTTAGAGTTGTCTCTAACGGCCACTGATATAGCCATTCACTCTAACCAAGACCCAGTTCTTTCCAAAGTGCTGGATTGGACATGCAGGGGATGGCCTAGGGAAAAGCTGTCCAATGAGTTCCTTCCATATTTTAGATGGCATCTGGAACTTTTGGAACTGAAAGATTGCTTGTTATGGGGCAGCAGGGTGGTTGTTCCACCTTTGCCCTGCAATATGGTGTTAAGCTACCTCCACGAGGGCCATCCAGGCATAGTGCGGATGAAATCCGTAGCCCACAGCTATGTCTGGTAGCCCAATCTTGATAAGGAAATTGCTGGGTGGGTCGGCAGCTGTCAGCCATGTCAGCTATCCTGACCGGCTCCTCCAATTGCATCGCCAAGGAAATGGAAATTCCCTCGTGGATTGTGGTCCCGCATCCACATGGACTTTGCAGGCCCGTTCCAAGGGCAAACCATCTTAGTTGTAGTGGACACATTTTCCTGTTGGATAGAATTGGTGCCTATGAAATCAACTACTTCAGTGAACACAGTAAGGGCCCTGCAGTGCCGGTTCACTACTCATGGATTGCTGGACACATTGGTGTCCGACAACGGGCCCCAACTAACATCAGCAATTTTCCAAGCCTTCTTGGCAAGATTGGGTATTAGGCATATCCTGGTGGCCCCGTACCGAAGTATCTTATACTTCGGAGCATCTTATACTCTGAAAATATAGTAATTTACTGCCCCCCCCCCTGAATAGTTTGACTGTAGTAGACCTGAATACTTGAAAAGACTAGAATTTCCATACATTAAAATATCTCAGAAACTACCAACAAGACTATTACAACACTTACTTGTACTGATGAGGTTATCTACTTTAAAACATCAGCAAATTAACAAACAAGCTCAGAGAGCACTAAAGACTTCAGTTTGAAGACATGTAAATACAAGTAGATAAATAGGTACCACTTTGGTGGGAAGATAATAGTGTTTTGTACCTATGTTGTATAGTCATGCCAGCCACATAACCACAGAAATGTCTTTGGACAATGCTGGCTTTGAATTAGATAAGCACTGTTCCCTAGAATCAGACCTGACTGGCATGGGAAAACTTTACCTTTTTTAAAATATATAAATTGATTAAACAGATACATGACAGGATTAAATGGAAAATTGCCACAGTTAGAATAGATGGGTTTGTTTCCCACAAAAGTAAAATAGAGCGCAATACGATAAACTTTCACTGAGAGGGATTAGATCACCTCCAGTTCTAAATTCTTCTTGTCAGAAGGATTTTTCCATGGATAAGCTCATTGCTTAAAGATACTAATAGTTGACTGGGGCAGAGCAAGAAGAATTCAGTATTAAAAGATGATCCATGTATAACAATCTCTTTATATTAACATGAATTACCCAATGCTAAACTTAGTTTTATACTCTGTTGCTGCTGCAAAATAAATTCACAAATCAATTGTGTTCTCACTACTGAAAACCATTTTTTCAGCAACTATTGACTGTATATTTAATAAACAAGGAAATCTGATAATGAATTCAGTTGAAGAAAGATTTAAATGTTAATTAAATAATAACTCCCACAGATTTTTGTCACATTAAAAAAACAATATTTAAATAAAAAGGTTTAGTATTGTCAGGGTAGAATTTAATACTTGAGTCATTGAGAAACAAATTAAGTTAACAAAGAAGCTAGCCATTTCCTGTGCTGAACAGAAGCCTCATCTTCTGATTTAATGATGCTCTCACAACAGCAAATAAAAAGGGTCACCAGTTTGCATTAACACCATTAAAAGTCATTGACAATTTATTTTCCCAAGTGACGGGGTCACATAACAGCATCATCTTTTTCAATGAGTCCCAATAAACAGGAGCTTATTGGTTTTAAATCTGTCTCCTTTAATCAAAACTTGGAATGTATAACTTTATAATATAGAAATATGGGAAATTTAATTTAAGAGGCAGTCCTTACACAACTTGCCAAGAATCAGCTATGCTGAACACAATGGAAATTTCTTTATTGTATGCGCACAATTATGGCATGAGAGATATGGAGAATTTCCCTGGGCAGGAATCAGTGATGTGCGGTGAGGTTTATGGCTGGTGAGGCAAGCGGGCAAAAGCCGCCCTATGTCGAACACAGTGGCAGGGTGTTCAGATGCCCCGGCGCTGTGTCCGCCATCCCGCTCTATGGCGGACACAGCGGCAGGGCTTTAAAGCCCCGGCGCCATGTCTGGTGCAGGACCATTAGAGATTTTTAACAAAATATCTTATGATTGAATCTGGGAACAGTTTGAGTGTGTTGGACCTGATGAATTGGACAGGGTCCTCAATGTTGTCAGTGCAACCTGTCAATTAGATTCCTGTTCCCCCTCCCCCCTAACTGATGAAAGCCTCCAGGATGGTCACAACAGGTTGGTTCAGGCAGTGAAATATTCCTCACTGCAGAGGTGTATGCTTCCAATACCTTTTAAGGAGGCCCTGGTTCACCTTCCTCCTCAGAAAAAAAGATCTTTTGATCTCACCTTTCTGGACAATTTCCATCTAGTCTCCCTTTTTCAGGAAGACAGAGAAGACTGTTGCATGACAGCTTCAGAGACTCCTGGATGAAATGGATTATCTGGATCTGTTTCAGTCAAGTTTCAGGCCCAGGTATGGGACAGAAACCATATTGATTGCACATATTGATGATATCTGGGGAGAGCAGGTAGGGGTAGTGCATCCATTCTTTCTCACCTTGATCTTTCAGCATCCCTCAATACCATTGACCATGGCAGGGATGTGCAGTCAGGGGAGGCAGGGGAGGCAGAAAAAAAATGTAAAAGGAAAAAGACTGAGCTAGTTGTTGCCAAAGCCACTGTGGATGACTCTGCTTAGTGCTTACCTGTTTAAAAAAGCCTCTAAAAAAGTGCCCTCTACAGGAGGAGGCAGGAGAATGACATGCCTCATCTAGTCTGACTTTATGATCACTTGAGCAGAGTTAAGCAAGGGTTAAAAGCCGAAAAATTCCTGACATAGATGAGGCACATCGTTCTCCTGCCTCCTCCTGTAGAGGACTTTTTTTAGAGGCTTTTTTAAACAGTTAAGCAGAGTCATCCATGGTGATTCTGGCAGCAACTAGCCCAGCCTGACCTCAACTCTTGCCTTTTTCCTTTTACATTTTTTTCTTTTCATGATGGCAGGCAAGAGCAGAGTTGAAATCCTCTCTGAAACAGCTGGAAAAGGTATGTGTGGGTCAGAGGGAGGGGGAGGAATTCAAACTTCATCCTCCTGGTGCAACTTTGTGTCTGTGTTTGTGTGTTTGTTTGTTTGTTCGTTTGAGAGAGAGTTTGTTTGAGTGAAGAGAGGCCAGCCAGGTTGCCTGGGTGGAGGCAGAGGTTCCCTTTGTTCTTTCAGGCGGAGGAAGGGGGGAGAGGCTTCCTCTGCTCCATCCATGCCTCACCTGCTCTGCTCTCGCCCGACAAGCGTGCCCCGGATGCCGCGCAGCTTTGGTGGACAGAAGAAAGCACTTTAGTCAGTGAAGCACTTTCTTTTGCCCACTTGAGCCTAAAGCACTCTCTTTCACCCGCCTGAGCTTGCAGCAGCCCACCTGAGCTCTGCCGCGAGCTCAGGCGGGCAAAAGAAAGCGCTTTAGTCAGTGGGGTGTTGGGGGAGAGGAGAGAACGCTCAGGCATTCGCTCCTTTCCCCTGACACCCCACTGACTAAAGCGCTTTCTTTTGCCTGCCTGAGCTTGCGGCAGCCCGCCTGAGCTCTGCCGCGAGCACAGGCAGGCGAAAGAAAGTGCTTTAGGCTCAGGCGGGCAAAAGAAAATGCTTTAGTCAGTGGGGTGTCGGGGGAGAGGACTGCCTCACCAGCCATAAACCTCACCGCATGTCACTGGGCCATGGTATCCTTTTGGACCAACTGTGGCATTTGAAAGTAGGTGGCACAGTTTTGTACTGGTTTGGTTCCTTTTTCCAAGGGTAGTCTCAATCAATAGGGAGTGTGAGGTTCAATCCATGGTAGTGCTTTTTTGATATGCCACAGGGCTCAGTACTTTACTCCTTTTTAATATCTACATGAAATCAGTAGGTAAGAACATTCACCACCATGGGATGAGGTACCATTAGTACACTGATGATACTGAAGTTTACATCTCCATTCCTGACCCAAGTGATTCAATCACTGCCCTCTTGTGGTATCTGGAGATTATGGGGATCTGGATGGGGAACAATATACTTGTGCTGAATCCAGCAAGCCTGGGTGGCTTTGGTTGTGTGGAGCTCTGGGTTATGGGGCTTATACATCTTTGGTTCTAGGTGGGGTTGCATTACCCAGACCAAACCAGTGCAGAACTTTGGGGTTCTCCTGGACTCATGACTCCTGCTTGATGAACAGGTAGCAGTCATGTTGTGTTCCACTTTTGCCTTTTCCTGGATCGGGAGTGCCTGCCATCAGTCTCTCAAGCCCCTGTCATCAACATGCTCTATATGGGACTACCCTTGAAGAGTCTGCCTCTGGGTCTAATTCAAGGTGATAGTTATTACCTTTAGAACCATCTTGGTATGGGTCCAGATTATCTGAGGAACTGTCTCGCTACAATTGCATTAGACTGACCTACTTGTGCTGGCAGAAGAGGTACGTTGTGGACCCCATCGGTCAAGGAATTTCAGCTGGAAGATCCCAGGAGAAGAGCCTTTTCTGCCATGGTACCCTCTGGATCATCATGATATACAAGATGACATCTGCACCCTCTTTTGGCCTTCCAAAAGGGCTTGAAGACCTGTCTTTGCCAACTGACCTGGAGCCCTGGTGGAGGTTAATGGATTAGGCAGACCCTACCTCATTCCTGTGTGCCCTTTGCTCCCTTCATCTCCATCTTGGTCAAGTGAGTTTTAACTGAATTTTGAATTTATTGTTTTTATTGTTTTAAAGTTCTATATGGTATTTTTATTGAATGAAGTTTTTACATGAAATTTTTATTGAATAAGCCACCTAGAGTCACCTTGTTAAGATGGACATCATAGATGTTAAATAATAGGCAGGCAGACGGCAGGCCAGCAGGCAGGCCCAAAATTGAAGGCTCTAGAAAGGACAGTAGTCTTAACTGTCACAAGAAAATTAACTATTGGAAATGGCTCTAATTCTCGTGTTAAAATGAATATACATTATTTAGGCATGTCTTACCAAGTTTCTAAGAATATTTTCATTATGTGTAAGCCAGTAGACAAGACTCTGAGAACTGCTGTCCAGTTGCTAGAAACTGTGAAGCCACATATTAAATCAGTTCAGATCTTTTTTGTTGTTTGTTTTGTTTGGCAGCGAGTCATAAAGTTTCCCTGTACTGGGATGTGGCTAATGTATGTTAATGAGCTAGACCATTCATTGTTATGTTACATCCTTCTCATTCTTACAAAGTCTAAATAACAGAACAGGCTTGCAATTTGGCCTCTGTCCTATGTGCATATCTCTCAGGGGCTGGGATTCTCAACAGAATTATCTTTATGACTTGTCTAGGCAGAATCATAATTGGCAATATGGTGCCCAATATATCCTGGTGCACTAGTGTATGAGAGCTTTACAGGATATTGGGCTCAGAAACCCACTAGCAACTAATGCAGTGATTAGAAAATTGATGTAATCTTCCAATAGTGAGTTTCTTGGCTATCAGTGAGACTGCTGCATTCCAAACCAGTTGTAGTTTCTGAGTAATTTTCAGAATGCAATGCAATAAACCAATCAAGTGATAATCAGCATGTGAATCACTGTTGCCAGAGGCAGGACCAATTAATTTTTCATCCTCCATCAGTTAGAAGGTAACTTTATGCAATGAACATGCATTTTGTTGGATCAACATCTAGATCACCCTCTCAGTTAATGGCAATCAGCCTCTGATTCAGGAGTGGGCAATCTTTGGGGGCTACTTATTTTCAAATGATGCAAAGGCTGAACTGAATGAAATAGTAGTGCCTCCTCATAACATAGATAGAGAAAACGTACCTTGTTCCTTTTTTTGAGAAAGGGACAGTGTGGTGTGTGTACGTGTATGATAAGACTATGTTAACTATAACATACACTAAAATGATATGTGTTTTTATTTTTCAACATGGCAAGGAAAGCTACTGTCAGTATTGTAATGCCAAGTTGCTCAAGTAACAAGTTCAGAAGACTAAGCAGTTGCTTATTCTTGATCTAACTCACGTGGAATGGAGCAAATAAATAAATCTATGATCTTCTTTAACTGATAGAGGATTTTAGGGAAGCAAAACTAAATCATGGCTATAATTTGGAAAATTTGTAGAGTGAACATCAATCCAGTATGCCAGGATTCCACAAAATAAGCAATAAATATAATTATTTGTGACAGATACCAGGGCGGGAAATATTTCACAAGCTCAGCCTGCTCTCTTTCACCTCTCTTAAAATTATCTTGCTTTCTCCGAATTACAAAAATAATTTCTGAACTTTCTATTAAATATGTACCATGTAATGGAAAGGAAAACAGTAAGTAGAACTTGTGCTGATTGTATTATTATTCCAATATAACCTGGTTTAGATAGCATTTTCATAAAGAATAAACCTAGTATTACAAAAACAGGAAGCCCAGAAAGAAATCTTTTAATGAGGGGAAAACATAATACAGAAAATAGAAAACAAAACTCCTCATTTAAATTGTTTTATTTTTCAAAAAAAATCCTATTTGGCAGAGACTAAACTCTTCAAAGGCTTTCATTTCAAAGAACTTTGCTCAAAGCATTTCAAAACATTATCTGCAGCAATATTCTAAACCAATTTTAATAAATCCAAAATGGCAGCAACGGTTCTGCAGGCATCAGCTAAAAACACAGATAGAAGAAAGGAAGAAATCTTCTTGCATTAGTTCCAATTAGATCAGACATCCACACCCTCAATGCCATTGCCCAATTTAGTCTAATTTGATTGTAGAAGCCTGACACCTGAGCTAATAACCTTATTATTTCCAAGAAAGAAAAGTATGCATGCGGTTTCAGTGGATAAAAGGAAATGAACCAGTGATACATTCCTTAGTGGCTAAATATCTGAAAAAGCAATGATATTTAGAAAAGTATGAGCCATTCTCAAAAAATGATTAATTTCTGACTATAAGAGTGCAAAGACTATATACATTTTGGGTAATACGTGTATCTGATTTTCATAGGTCAGGACTCAAAGGGATATAAAATTAATTAAGTGTTCAGACTGGACCTGTTGCTAAGTATTGTGAGCTTTTGATTTAGGCTACAACTTTCAATGAATAATGCCCATCAATGCATATGATGGAATCAAACCAGAAAAGAGAATTAAGACATTTAGTGAAGGGCATATCAGAAAAAGGAGTGAGAAATTATTTACTTTGATATACATATAAGTAGATATTTTAATCATAGCATGTAACCGACAAAATGGACAGAGCTTTGTTTTATTACTAAATCCAGGCAGTATGGAATTTAAAAAAGAGGGTTTTTAATGCCAGAGAGAGTCTTTTGGACAATACAAAAGCACTTTCTATAGTAAACAAGTAATGTGACAGCCTAGAAGTCACTACTGAAGAAATAACTGTAGATTTCTTTCTTTCCTTCCTTCCTTTCTGATGTATGGAAATGTCAGTAGGCTGCTTCTTAAAAAGAAAATAGCCAGGGTTACGCATTCAGCTATCTCATATGTGACACTAATCTCTCATGCACAAAACTCCTGTATTTTCCTTTAAGCAATATATGTAGGGTGTTTTTTTTGGGGGGGGGGGCACTGACAAATATTCTAGGAATAAAGTTTAATATGAATGATTACTGCTGCAACAAAAATATTTTCTGTATGTTTCTTTCGTTCTTTCAATGAAAAGGGCATTGCATTTGATTTTGTTTCCTATAGGGATGAAACTTTCATGTGTATGGCACAAGCTTTTTGCATTTCCCTTAGTTATAAAATTTGTGCATATGTGTCAATGTCTTGTGTTCATAGTGTAATCATTTTTCCTACAATCTGCAGTCTCCCTGGTTCAATTAAATCCAAAATATATTTCATTAGGGACTCTCCCATGCAGCTTTTTCAGATCAGGAAGCATGAATTGAGAGCTCCAGGGTGGTGAACATAATAAGAGAAGAAAGCATAAACAGAAGCAGCACTGCTGATCACCTTCAAACAATAAAAGAAGCTGAGCAATACTATGCAAATAAATTCTAGCAAATTCTAAGTTCTAAAGCATCCTGAGAATGAAACTATGAAGCAGGATAACCTTTTAACAAAGGAAACTTTCAGAAGAGGAGGGTATAAAATTATTCTATATAAGGAGTCGAGGTGGCGCAGTGGTTAGGGTGCAATACTGCAGGCCACTTCAGCTGACTGTTATCTGCAGTTCAGCGGTTCTAATCTCACCAGCTCAAGGTTGACTCAGCCTTCCATCCTTCCGAGGTGGGTGAAATAAGGACCCAGACTGTGGGGGCGATATGCTGACTCTGTAAACCGCTTAGAGAGGGCTAAAAGCCCTATGAAGCGGTATATAAGTCTAACTGTTATTGCTTTTGCTATTCATTGGGATATTATTTGTTTGTTTGTGTGTGTGTGTGTTTCTGTGTGTGTGTGTGTGTGTGTGTAACTTCTGTTATGTACAGATTTTGCAACACTGTGTTGCTTCTTTACTTTGTGTATGGATTTTATGTGGGCAAAGCACACATAGAAAAGCAAGTTTATAAATCCTTTCTGAGGAGGTTCAGCTTAATTCCCTGTGGTCATGTTATTGCATAATTGCTCATTTCATTACTTTGCCCTTCTCTGAGAATAAGAACAGGAGGAGGCAATGGAAACTAATTGTTAACAACTGTTAGAGAAATGATCTTAAGTCACTGGACTGGCCTATTAGTAGGGTATTAGGAGTCCCAGAAGTACCAAATTCCAGCAGAGATATAAAACAAATTTATATTAGTATGTGTATGTGCATTATAATAGAATTATCTTCTAATAACTATTTTTCATTTGATACTTTTGAGCTACCAACAGTTTTCAATTGTCCCTTAAGCACAGCCATGCCATGCAGACTAACCATGAAAAGAACTAAAAATATTGATCCATCTCCTTATTATTATTATTATGTTAAAATGTTGTTGATATATTGGCTATTAGAAAGTCATAACCCTAAATAGAAGCATCCCTTATTAAAATGTGGTCCTCATCTCCTTACATGTCCTTTTGTTTACACTTTGAATACCAACTTTGCACAAAGAAAAGAACAAACCAAAAAATGGAGTTTTCTCTTTGAAAAGCAGGTTAGAAAATGATTTAGAAATATGAAGAAAAATCCTATATACTGTTCAACTTCCAAATCAGTCAACATCAGTTGCCTCTTGCCTGAAACATCAAACAAAGGCAACCCACTTCTCTGTCATCCTTCCACTGTCAAACAGAAAAGACAAGCCATAGTGCTTGTTTCTTCTCTGAGGGTCTCGCATTAACCTACCTTGCCCTTCAAGATAGATCAGAGTAGGTCAAACCAAAGTTATGAATGCTGATGCTATTTTTATTATAAGATTAGAGTAACAATATCTTGCAAATGTGAACATGATTCTGCTTTGCTCTCTTTATCTTCAAGAGAATTAGGGATAGTCCCATCAGTTATGTTCTCAAGTTATATTTCTACCCTTGAGTCAGATTTCTTTTATCTGACCTTTTATCTGACCTTTGTTTCAATGACAGCTCTTTATCTTATTCCTCAAGGTTATTCTTCTGGCCATTACAGAGAGTCTTGTGGTAAAGATCAGAAGCCAAAAATTTCAGGTTCTAATCCAGCATCAGGCAATGGAAGTCTTGAGTGACTTTGACTCAGCCAATCTTTCAATGTAACCTACCTTAAAATATCATAGTTGTTTTCTTGGGGGAAAAAAGAGGAGAAAGCACTGTGTATATCACCATAAGCTCCCAAATGTAAAATATGATAATATCTTCCCTTTGGTGAATATTACACAATAGTTCCTCCCCTACCTCCTTATACAGTTTAATCATTGCATAAGAATAGTTCAAATCCCAGTAAGGGTATGGCTAGCTGATGAGAGCTAAATAGCTTGAAATAGATCTATACTAGTGTCCCTTTATTTATTTATCAGCACAAATGCAACATACACACACACACACACACACACACACACACACATATTTATAAACTATGATAAAATAATAGATATGAAGTGTCAAGAAACAAAATTTCTATTGAATTGCTATGTCTCTCCCTTCCTTAGTAAATTTTATTCAGACATATAAAATCTATGCAAATCCTGAAACTTTTTTCCAACATGCATATACAAGAAAACAGCATTCTATTCTACCTGATGTTATTGGGGAAATAATAGAAAACCTGCTTAATGTTGCAAATCACAATAACTTCCTAAATTATCTGCATATCCCTGCAAGTTGACACACTGTTTTTTATTCTCACAGGCCATAAACCCCATGAGCGTATGTCAATATTTCTTATATTATTGCTTTGAATGCCTAGCAAGCACTTCAACAACCCATGGAACAACTTTCTTGCATCTGTGCTTAGCTTAATGTCCTATTCCATGACAGAAATGTAGTACAGCAATTAGTACAATTTGGGTCATTAAAGGAAAGTTTCACTTCATCAGAGGTTCAAATTGTAAAGCAATGTGGCATTTTGCTTGTAAATAATGGCATAATTTGCACCATTTCATTTTGCTGTATAACCTTTGGTAAAATGTAGTCAGAAGCTTCTGTGGGACAGTGACGTGCGGTGAGGTTTATGGCTGGTGAGGCAAAAAGAAAGAAAGAGGCTTTTGGCCACTCCGGCGCTTTGTTCAACTCCGACAAAGCTCCGGAGCGGCCAAAAGCCTGTTTCTTGAAAACAGGCACCGGGAGGGAGATTGAAAAGGGCTGGCCTTGGTGACATCACAATGTAAAGTAAAATCTCCCCTCCACATTTTCAAGCCGTTCACAAAAATGCCCCATTCCGATCCTTCAAATGCTGCAATCCTGGAATATGTGGAAGGCTCGAAATGGGGCATTTTTGCGAACGGCTTGAAAATGTGGAGGGAGATATTCCTTCCTCTCCCTGTTCTGAAGGTCAGCACAGACTGAAAACAGGATAAGAGACAAAATCCCCCCTCCCCATTTTCAAGCAGTTTGCAAAAATGCTCCATTCCATGCTTTCAATCCTGCAATCCTGGATAATGTGAAGGATCAGAATGGAGTGTTTTTGCAAACCGCTTGAAAATGGGGAGGGGGGATTTTGTCTCTTATCCTTTCAGTCTGTGCTGACCTTCAGAACAGGGTGAGAGGCAGGAATATCCTCCTCCACCTTTTCAAGCCGTTTGCAAAAACGCCCCATTTCGAGCCTTCAGTGTGAATATGCAGATGAGAAGCCACCTCTTATAGGCATGAAAATCCATACACTTGGGACATTGGAAGAAGCCCCGCGAGGAGACGCTGCTGCTGAAGTGCAGGAAATCTCCCCCACCACCTGCAGATCACCCTTCCAAAGAGGAATTTCAGTGGTTCCCCAAAGAAAGTCAAAGACAAAAGGCTCTTTTTGCACCATTGAGGAAGCCAGTCAAATGACTCAAATCCCGAGTACCTCGCGGGCTCCTTCTGACATCCCCCCCCGCCCACAGCCTTTTGTTTAATAGCGATTTCTTTCCCCATGAACTAATTGTGAAGTATACCAAGCAGATAATCAGCGCACCTGTTTTTAAACCTGGGATGACTTGTAAACTTTAATATTCATATGATACGCGCACATACACACATCAGTTTTCAACTGCAAGTGGTTTAAAGTAAACAAGATACCACCAATAGCCTTCCCCACCCCCCACCCACCCCATACCTAGCGACTCAAAAGTCCCGGTGAAGCCCCGAAGCACCAGGATTTGGATCTTCACTTTCCGACTGCTTATCGCCGCCGCCGCACTCCACCACCTCTCCCTCCCAAGTCCTCCGATGAACAATCCTCCGCTTTCTTCAGCTCGGATGGAGCCGGGACACCCAAGCTGCTGGCGGGGGCGGCGGCATGCACTTTAAAGTGCATGCCGCCCGGCCACAAACCAGGACATGTTTCACTCTATGGCGCGCTGAGGCGGCATGACTTTAAAAAATAAAATAAAAAATAAAAAATAAAAAATAAAAAAATAAAAAATGAAAAATGAAAAATGAAAAATAAAAATAGATTTGCCAGCCCGCGTGCCAGCAGAGGCGGGTAAAAAAAAACACCACACACAAACATATACACATAGTAAAAACAAATTACAATTACTTAAATTACAAATAAATTGAATTCCTCCCCCTGCCCCCTCCCTCTGACCCACATACCTTCCAGCTGCATCAAAAATGCAAGATTTGGTCTAGCCAGGGCCAGGCAGGCTAGGCTAGTTGCTGCTAGAATCACCACGTGGATGACTCTGCTTAAATGTTTTAAAATAGCCTCTAAACAAAGTGCCCTCTGCAGGAGGAGGCGGGAGAATCACGTGCCTCATTTGAATACGGAATTTTTTGCTTTTTAACCCTTGGTTAACTCTTAAAAGGCGAAAAATTCCTTATGCAAAGGAGGCCCATAGTTCTCTAGCCTCCTCCTACTAACTGCACTAAGGAGACTCAGAGTCACTGTGACTTAGAGTCTGGGAGCAACTACCCTGGCCTTTTTAATTATTTTAAAAATTGTTTCCTTTTCCTAAGGAGACTGGTGAGGCCCCTCCTCCCCTGCCCCTAGTGACTGCACGTCACTGCTGTGGGAAGTGATACAAAAGCAATTTTTGGTCAATACAATTTGTTTTACAGATTTGATAGTTTCATATGATTTGTCAATGGAGGTTCTCGTGGTATAGAAGAATATATAAAGCTGCCTTCTACCAAGACAGGCCATCAGTATTATGACTAGTGCCAGCATTTCAGGATTTTGAAACTGTTTTTAGAATTCATTTTATTTCATAATGGAGTGTTGTGATCTATCAAAATTTGAAATTTAATATGTGTAATATCAATAAGATGCTAGATTCTATTTGCTTTTATAATCTCTGAGTTCAGTTTATTCAGTGAAAAAAATATGGAAATGTTCTGGTATCATGAATTAATCAAGATCTGACAGTTCATTCACCAGATATAACAAATATGATTAAACGCTTTTCTGATTGCATTCACTCCTGAACATATGAAACCAGATTACAGGAGTCTTTTTGCCATTTGCATTTTTTTCTGCCATGTTCCCATGATGTTGCCTTTATCTCATTCCTAATCCATATCTGAGGCAACCTTGGCTGTTCCATCATTAAAAGTAAAATATTTCCCTTAAACTGACTACAACTGCAGCACTTTAAGAGAGTATTACATGTGACTGCATATCTGACCACTCTATAACAGTAAATTCATAGGTGGCGTCATCCGGCACCCATTGTCTACGGGAGACTAGTGTGGGTTTACCATGTCTTTTCAAATCCCATTTTGCTTTGAGGATTCAGAAACTCTGTATCCTTCTCCTGCTCTTTCCTAAGCAGAAGATCTTGAATAACATTGTAATGTTTTATGGAGGTGGGGAGGTTGAAAAAATGTTTGCAAACTATTTCGAGGCAAAGGCCAATAGTGATCATCACCAAACAAATCCTACACTGATAAATAGATGAACCAATAGTAGAAATCAATAAAAAGAGAAAAGAAAAAAAGAGGAAAATCTCAGTCAGCAAGGAAGTGAACACAGCCTGACAACAGGTAATTGATGGTTTCAATGACTCCACAAACCAAATAAATTATCATCCATATTTTCAATAATAAACAACTTATTCTTTGTACCACCATGTCCAGATAGGTACTGATGGTATTGATACCTTCAATACCAATAACAATAGCACTTAGACTTACAGTATATACCGCCACTGTAAGTGGGCTGCATATTGTCCCCAACAGTCTGGGTCCTTGTTTTACCCACCTCAAAAGGATGGAAGGCTGAGTTAACCTTGAGCCACTGAGATTTGAACTGCCAAAATGCAGCTATCAGTCAGCTGAAGTAGCCTGAAGTACTGCACTCTAACCACTTGTGCCCCTTCGGCTCAATAAAGAAGCTTTGGGGGCTCTGCCAGAAATATCATACAGCCAAAAATCATTAACCTCTGGATGAAAGGAATACACCTTTCAACTAATAATATAGGCATCCTATTCCTTATACCAGATGTTTCTCATAGCTAACCCAATAACTAGCCTCTTTTGCCACAAAAGTCATCCTACAATCCAAATCTGAATTATCCCATGGTGATTTGTCTCTAATTCATTCTCAAAAATGCCATACATTATGGAATCCATCAAAATCTAAACGAAAATTCTGGTGAGAAAGAATATTATTCAAATTCAAAATTGCAATTATTACTGATTCCTGTCCTCCAAACCTGCCTATTTGTATAACCTATAAATCAGAAAGGGGATCCAACAGTATCATAAATTGCCCAGGACAATGTAATAACCATTCCAGAGATAAAAAGTTGAATTAATTCAGCCATCATGACATTAATCTCACTCATCAGTCAAAAGACCTTTTCCACTTTTAGCCTAGGAACAAGAAGTGCTGCCCAAATCCTACCACCATGTGCACTATTTGATCCATCAGTATATATATTTTACAAAAATCTAAATCCAAAGAATATTAAACTGAAACTAGATATCAAAATCCAGTCATGAAACCGAATTATTCCACATATCCTTCTTGAAAGCCAGACTAGATTCAAGGAGGCCACATTCTTAAAGTATCCAATTCTGACCAAGAAACCTATTGAACAAAATGAGGTCAGTGACCATCCAAAATTTACTATTCTCAACAGACAACACACACACCAAAAGTCAATATATTTAGGAATGTGGTAGGAGAATTACCAGAGGCTTTCTTGACATCAAGAAAAGCCAATCACTGGAATAGGTTGCAGCAATTGACTTTCTTGATGTCAAGAAAACTCCTGGTAATTCTCCTACCACATTCCTAAACACACTACAAAGGTACTAGCACTCAATTTGAATTAAATTTAACTTGCATAAAAACTGCTTTATAAGACATACTAAAATGAAGGCCTATGTTACTGAAAGATACTTTCAATCTCCTACACACACACACACACAAAACTCCAAAGTCTCAGAAATAATGTGCTATACTTGAATATGTGATTTACACTTATTCTCAACATATTGAACAAACAAAATTGAAACCAACAATAAACAATTACTCCCAAAATGTTGGCTGAAGAAACTAATTGAATTGAAGAACTATACAAAAACAATTTGCCATTTGTTACAAACCGACTCTGTGAAAAAACAACAACATCCCCACAATTTTAGTTTGAAAAATAATTAAACACCCACTCATCCAGCCAAAGTTGAAGAGCAGTTAATGGTGAAGTAGATAGTGTTTCACTAAATGGTGAACCCAGTGTCTTATAGCTCTTAGATGAGCTTCTTAGCTACTAATAGGTATAGGTGGCAAGTTAATAGGGAAAGAGGGCCTTTCAAAGTCTCCAAATCCAAGAGCCATTGATGCATAGTATAAAAACCCTGAAAGCTTAAAACTGTTCTGGCTCACTAGATTCCTGGATGCTTTGAAAAAGGTTCTTTCTTCACGCCTTTCACCTATTACTTCAACTAGTCTGGGCAGGCTGAAGAGAATTACCAGAGCATCTATACTTGCCAGGTCTCTCTACCTGTAGATCCATTGTTCCATGTGATTACAGAACTTGAAAAGTTTAAAAGATTCAGAAGACTTTTGTCGGAGTCTAAACTGATGGCTTTCTTTCTTTCTTTTCTTTGTGTTCTTGAATACACTTTGATTGCTGTCTTGCATTATGTTATTATGCTTAAGCTGCCTTAGAATAAAGCCTTAAGTATACATAGTGAGTAGTCCTTGTTTCCAAATGCAAAAGAACCTGTGACCCAAGCCCAACTGTGTTGGAGACAGAGCAATTCAAAGACAACTCACACAGAAATGATTAGATCCCATTTCTGAAACTGTTTCTATTGTATATTTAGATATTGGCAAGATTTCAAAGCTAGATTAGCACCATCAATAGTGTCTGAAAAACTATAAATTGGAATAAAAATGAAGTGTAAAAAATAGAAGGGCATAAACGGTAGCCTTTTCATGAGATTTTAGAGATGGTATCACCAATATTTTACAAGATGTGATGATGATCACAGAAGATTACAGATCTACTAATTTATTTTGGCATGTGGTGCTTGGAAATGTTGCCAGTCCATGTTGTACTGTACATGTTTACTGAGAAATAAATGCTATCCTAATCAGAGGTAAGATTCAAAAAAAAATTCTACCAGTAATGTGGGTGTGGCTTTGTGGGCATGGCATGGCTTTTGGGGCACGGGAGGGGAAGGATACTGCAAAATCCCCATACCCTCTCCACCCCACTAACCTGCTTTCCATCTCCATTCTCCTGTTCAGGGCAACAAAAGAAGATCAGCTGGGAGGCAGCAGGGGCGGGGCCAGCCTATTTGCCAGTTCTCCAAACTACTTAAAATTTCAGCTACCAGTTCTTCAGAACCTGTTGGAACTGGCTGAATACCACCTCTGGTCCTAATCAAAGGAGGATGTTCTCAGAACTGAAGCATTATTTCTCTATAAATATGAACAGAGATTCAGCTTTTAAATATACTTGCTGGTGGATGTCTAGTGCCCTAAGTAAAACTTATGTCCGTCAAATTGCTTTGAGAGGCCATTGACATTGCATACCAGATGAATGAATAGCTCTTCCATTTGCTCCACTTCCACCCCACTGCTTAATTCTCAGTCTTTGCCTGTCAATTATGTAAGCCTCAATTTAGAAATCCATTGCCTGCATCTTTATCTATTTAGAGTAATGCACCACCTTGGAAAGGCGGGTAGGGTGGAAAAGTGCAGTGTATCTTCCAGCTTAGTAAAAGTGACATTATTTTCACAGAACAGGTCAGTGCATGTATCTCTGACTATTTTCTCCGTTCTTTTTAAATCCCGCTTTGCTGCCTTAATGGAACACTTTTCTCCTTTGTTCACCAAGTAGAATATTAAAAAGCTTTATCTGAGGTTCAGTTATACGCAAGTACAAACCATACTGCAGTTATATAAAACAGTACTTCTCTTTTGAGCGCTGCAAAATTCACTGAAATTTGAATGCCTTTCACTTCACCCTGTGCCATTATTTCACCAATACAATCATCACTGCATTAGCATTCAGCTAGTAATTACTTAGAACCTACAAGGTCATGTGGTGTGATGGTAGATATGTCCAGTGGTATTAAGTTGCACATTAATCCTGCTAATTTATTTGTAGGGGAACTGAACAAGTGCTCTTCCAGCTGTATTCTGTTTTGCAAAAGAGAGAGGCAGAGTACTGTAGGAAAATAATTAGTCTGAAAACAGATCCATAGTTACTTAAAATATACTGCTCCCATTAATAAGGCATATAACCAAAGAAAGTCAATAATACAAGATATAAGTGAGATATAAATGTCACCAATTAGATGTATATGTAATTAAAACTATCATAATTTAGTATTTGCATTTTAAAATAAAGCAAATAATTTGAAGCTACTCTATCAAAATGCAGAAGTCATAAAATGCTTAAATATAAAGGCACCTCTACATGTAACACTACTAGATAATTCCAAGATTCTGTGATTCAGCCCCGTTATGTTTATTAGGCTGGTGAGTTAATTAAACTTCTAGCCTTTCTATAAGAAAAGTGGAATTTCTGTGGAGAGAGTTTTGCTTAGGAATACTAGAATTTGCGGGTAAATGATTCTGCATTGACAGAAACTCTTACTCCAACTTGTTTCTTGGTTTGCTATTTCTCCCCCCGCCCCCCAAAAAACACTTAAACACTACATTAATTGACTATACAGCAGTGGTGGGTTTCAAAATTTTTTGGAACCTACTCTGTGGGTGTGGCCTGCTTTCTGGGAGTGGCTTGCCGGCCATGTGACTGGGTGGGAGTGGCTTGTCAGCCATGTGACCGGGTGGGAGTGGCTCGCCGGCCATGTGACCAGGTGGGAGTGGCCTGCCGGCCATGTGACCAGGTGGGAGTGGCCAAGATAATGTCAGCATTCCCAGTCAAGATAGAGGTATAAATTACACAGAAAAGAAAGAGGCATCCATTCACCTGAATTTAACTGTTTTTGAATATATAGGAATGTAAAGCCCACAGCATCTACTTGGTACTTTTTAAAGCAGCAGCACCTTTTTCCTCATTTCATGAAATATCTACTTTAAAGAGTTGTGGGTGGGGTACTATATTTACAGTCTTGTATTCTCTTTAGTACTTTGTTTGCAACAGAATCCAAAGTACCATGCAGTCCTAGCACTTGTACTAAAGCTAGGCAAGTTATTTTACAGGGCTCTGAGCACTCCTCCAGATCTGGTCAATGAAGCAGATGTTCCAAAGTACTCCCACAACTTTCTAATGCTTTGAAATCCCACCAAATGATTTATTCAAGCCTATTTCATACTTTCTTCTATATGGCAATCAGGGTGGTTTTACATATGGTTCACAGGTGGTCTATTTTCCAAGTACTTAGAGGGCCAAGAACTGCCTTTCCTAGATTGCAGCTTTAGCTTCCTTGAATGTTAACCTTCAGGCCATTCAAATATAGACTAGTTCTGATCCTGGAAACATATCGTATGCTTTATATATTAATATCATATTCAATGTAATCATTATTGCTAAAAAACAGGCAGCAGTTAGAGTAGTTTGTAACAAAACATGAGCAAGAAACAAGAGGTTGATTCACCACCACCACCCCTATTTTAGCTTATTTCTGTTTTATCTAATATTTACCTGCAATTCTTTCATAATCCAGACTACTAAAAAGAGTTCTACATAATGATACTTTTAAAATGATACTTTTTTTAGAGGCTTTTTTAAACAGTTAAGCAGAGTCATCCACATGGTGACTCTGGCAGCATCTAGCTCAGCCTGACCTCAGCTCTTGCATTTTTCCTTTTACAATTTTTTCTTTTCATGATGGCAGGCAAGAGCAGAGTTGAAATCCTCTCTGAAACAGCTGGAAAAGGTACGTGTGGGTCGGAGGGAGGGGGAGGAATTCAAACTTCATCCTCCTGGTGCAACTTTGTCTGTGTGTGTGTGTGTGTGTGTGTGTGTGTGTGTGTGTGTGTGTGTGTTTGAGAGAGGGGGGAGGGAGCATATTGAGACAGTTCTTTAGTTTATGCACTATGTAACACTCTAATGTTACATAGTGCATAAATGAGCATTGCGGTCATAACAGGGAGAGGCAGATATGGTGGGGACTTTAGGGCTGGCCATTACCGGGGAAGGAGGGCTCGCTACATCACAGAGATCCCTCCTTCCGGCCCTATGAGTCCCACTCCAAGGTCAGATGGCGCGAGTAATCAGGACCCTGGTCTCAGGCTGCTGTCGCTAAATGCCAGGTCTGTTGTTCACAAGGCTCCTCTCGTCCGGGACTTAATTTTAGATGAGAGGGCAGACCTGGCATGTATTACTGAGACATGGCTGGGCACGGAGGGAGGAGTCCCCCTCGTAGAGATGTGCCCAGACGGATTTCAGGTGCTTCATCAGCCGAGAGCCCAGGGAAGGGGTGGCGGTGTGGCTATTGTTGTCCGGGAGTCTTTAGCACCTCGTAGGATCCCTGCTCCGGAGCTTGTCGGGTGTGAGTCCCTACTGGTGAAGCTGGACCTCAAGGGTCAAGTGGGTCTGCTGCTAACGTACCAGCCTCCCAACTGCATTGCAGCAGCCCTCCCCTCGCTCCTCGAGTCGGTAGCCGAGCTGGCAATTGAGTTCCCTAGGCTTATGGTTCTGGGGGACTTCAATTTGCCTTCGCTCGGTGAACACTCTGATGGAGCGCAGGAGTTCATGGCCTCCATGACAGCCATGGGCTTGACCCAGGTAATTCGAGGCCCAACCCACTCAGCAGGTCACACACTCGACCTCGTATTCCTCTCGGAGCAGTGGATTTGTGATCTTGGTCTGAGGGGTAATGAGATCATACCCCTGTCGTGGTCAGACCACTGCCTACTGAGGCTAGACTTCCGGAGGCCAAACCCCCACCGTAGGGAGGAGGAACCGACCAGGTGGTTCCGCCCCAGGCGACTTATGGACCCCCTAAGGTTCCAGACGGAGCTTGGGGTTATTCCTGATACTCTCGCCCACAGTTCGGCGGAGACTCTTGTTGCTGCCTGGCACTCGGCAGCATCGGAGTCTCTTGACCGGATTGTGCCACTACGGCCCCTCCAGGTCGGCGGATCCCGGAGGCCTCCTTGGTTCACCAAGGAGCTCCGAGAGATGAAGCGCCGGAGGAGACGCCTAGAGCACGTGTGGAGGTCCGATAGGTCCGAATCGAACCGAGCACTTTTGACAGCATGCACCAAGGAATACATCCTGGCACTAAGGACAACTAAAAGAACACACATTGCCACCTTGGTTGCGTCCGCCGAGTCCCGCCCAGCCGCCCTGTTTAGGATAACCCGCTCCCTCCTAAATAGGAGGGAGGCAGGGGACCCCTTACAGGGTAAGGCTGAGGATTATGTCCAGTTCTTGGCGGACAAAGTTGCTCAGTTTCGGTCGGACTTGGACTCCACTCCCGCAGATCCAGCCGAGACACAGGGGAATAACTTGGCAGACCATCTCTGGGTTGAGTTTCAGGATGTTGCCTCCGGGGATGTGGACAAGGCTATGCGAGCTGTGAGCGCCTCCACCTGTATACTGGACCCGTGTCCCTCCTGGCTGGTTGCCAACAGCAGTGAGGTGACACGAGGCTGGATCCAGGCGGTCGTTACCGCCTCCCTTCGGGAGGGGCACTTCCCCGCCGCACTTAAAGCGGCGGTGGTGAGACCCCTCCTGAAAAAACCATCCTTGGATCCAGCCGTTCTTAATAACTATCGTCCAGTCTCCAACCTTCCCTTTGTTGGGAAGGTTGTTGAGAAGGTGGTGGCCTTCCAGCTTCAGCGTACCTTGGAGGAAGCTAGCTATCTTGACCCCTTCCAGTCCGGCTTCAGGCCCGGTTACAGCACAGAAGCCGCTTTGGTCGCATTGACCGATGATCTCTGGAGAGCCAGAGATGGAGGCCATGCGTCCATCCTAGTTCTCCTTGACCTCTCAGAGGCTTTCGATACCATCGACCATGGTATCCTTCTGCGACGACTGCGGGAGGTGGGAGTGGGAGGCACTGTTTTGCAGTGGTTCTCCTCCTACCTCTCGGACAGGTCGCAGTCGGTGTTGGTGGGGGTGCAGAGATCGTCCCCGAGGCCCCTAACTTATGGGGTGCCGCAGGGCTCGGTCTTATCCCCCCTACTATTCAACATATACATGAAACCGCTGGGTGAGATCATTCGGAGGCACGGGATAAAATACCATCAATACGCGGACGATACACAGTTGTATCTGTCCGCCCCGTGCCAACTCAATGAAGCGGTGGACGTGATGAACCGGGGTCTTGAGGCCGTTAAGGACTGGATGAGAGCTAACAAACTGGTACTCAACCCGGACAAGACCGAGTGGCTGTTGTGTTTCCGTCCCAACAATTTGGCCAACATTCCATCACTCAGGCTGGGGGGTCAAAATTTATACCCCTCAGACAGGGTCCGCAACTTGGGAGTCCTCCTGGACCCACAGCTGACTTTTGACCATCATTTGTCAGCTGTGACCAGGGGGGCATTTGCCCAGGTTCGCCTGGTACGCCAGTTGCGGCCCTACCTGAATCGGGAGGCCCTCACAACAGTCACTCGAGCCCTTGTGATCTCTAGGCTGGAATACTGCAATGTGCTCTATATGGGGCTGCCCTTGAAGAACATCCGGCGACTTCAGCTAGTCCAGAATGCGGCCGCGCGAGTGATCATGGGCGCACCACGGTTCGCCCACATAACACCGATCCTCCGTGAGCTGCGCTGGCTACCTGTTGATCTCCGGGTGCGCTTCAAGGTGCTACTCACCATTCATAAAGCCCTCCATGGTAGTGGATCTGACTATCTGAGAGACCGCCTTCTGCCAATTACCTCCCTTCGTCCCATCAGATCGCATAGAGTAGGCCTCCTCCGAATTCCATCCGCCAGTCAGTGCCGACTGGCGACTACGCGGAGGAGAGCCTTCTCAGTTGCAGCTCCGACGCTTTGGAACGATCTCCCCATGGAGATTCGCACCCTCACCACCGTCCAGACCTTCCGCACAGCCCTCAAGATCTGGCTATCCCGTCAGGCCTGGGGATAAGACCCTAACCTCACCCCACCCGAATGCTGAATGAATGTTGTGTTTTACTGGTTTATTTTTTTTCTCGTGTTTCGTCTTGCACTCCCTTCCCATTAATTGTAAGCCGCCCTGAGTCCCCTCAGGGAAAAGGGCGGCCTATAAATGTCAAATAAATGACTAAAAATAATAATAATAATACTATGTCTTTGGGTCTTCTGAAATTTTAATTGTCCAATCATAAGCAAAAACTATGTTTTCAGTAGAATGAATTTCCACTTCTACTTACACCTGCCAGCCAAAATGCTGCTAGTGGTATTGCTAACATGGGCTGAGGAGGAAAACCTAAATTTTCTGAATCCTGGTGCAACTGTGTGTGTGTGTGTGTGTGTGTGTCTGTGTGTGTGTGTGTTTGATAGAGGGGGGAGGGAGGGAAAGAGGAAGGAAGGAGGGGAAGGGAGAAGAAAAATAAAAATAAAGAAGGAAACTTATTTAGCAAAGGAGAAAAACAAATGCTGTCTCTTTAAATTGGAACTGAGCATGCCTGGCTGTGGAATTCTAGGAGTTGAAGTCCACAAGTCTAAAAAAAAATTGCTGCCCCACCAGCAATAAAACTCACCGCACGTCACTGGTGTGTGTGTGTGTTTTAAGCCACTGAACAAAATGAGGCAGAAACTAAGCATATGGATAAATACTGGACAGAGTAGCAGAACAAATCTTTGTGAACTCCGTTAAGACAGCTGGAAGAAGTGCTGATGAACAAATTCTGCACTTTAAACTCTTCTGTCTGTAATGAGCATAACTGAAGGTTAGTCAGAAAGTGTTGTGAGATGAGAAAATGGGAATGGTGTGAAAATTCTCTAAAATAAACTATTAACTATATGTCACGTTTGTAGCTAACTGGAGGTTCTTCCAATTAACTTTAAGAGCTTAGGGTCCTGATATTCCCTGCAATCAGTTTCGGAGGTTCAAAAGCCTTAAACTTTCCTCATTTTGCTTACGTTGAGAATTCTGTCCCCATGTTCTCATCATGGTACATGTTCTAAGTTGTTGTTCCATTTTAATCCGTTTTTTTTTCAAGATACAAGAAAAGGACCTTTTTAAAGCCCCCTCATAAAGAACATTCAGTCAAATCATAGCCAGGAAAATAAGAGTCCTTTCACTAAACGTATTAGTTTACCTTAATAGGTTTCCTGCTTTGGTGAAATTATTTATTTGCTTGCTTTAAAGGGAAAGGAGAGATAAAGGCAAATAAGCTGTCCATCCTCACTGCTGTCTTGCTAGCCCACATTGGCCTACTTTTCACCTATTTGAACAATTCCAACTTTTAAGTTAATGGTCCCTGTGAAATTACTAAAAAAAATCATTTATAATTGGAAACCCTTTGTGGGCTTTTTGAAGGAGATGGAGAAAAATCAAATTTTGACATATGGATTTGACAATTGTTAAATTAAAAAGCAGAGAAATATTTTTTTTAAAAAAATTCTCCTTTACTTCTTGTGGGAAAATAGACATTTTATTACAGTATAAGCATTCTTTATATCCTTGGAAAAAGAAGTCAGAAGTGATTATTTCAATATGTTTATGTTTTCCTTTCTTTTTCTTTACACTTTTTCATACTTATATCCCTATTCTCCTTTTCACTCTTTATCATTTCTTTTGATTGTTATATTATGGTGTGTGTGTGTGTGTGTGTGTGTGTGTGTTGTGTGTGTGTGTGTGTGTGTGCACGCGCGCACATATATATGTATGTGTGTATGTATGTATATATTTATATATATATATACATACATACATACATACATACACACATACATACATATACACATACACATAAACATACACACACACATACACACTTTGTAGAATGCTATAAAATTGTTTGAAAAGAGTTCCAACTTTGAGGTGGTTTAGTGTAGTATTAGAATTCCATTGCTAAATAAATTTCTTTATACACTTTCGCTGTGTATAAAAAGGTCCCAGTGAAAAGAAATTTAGATGTTATTGAAATAATAATTTTGTTTTAACTGCTTTTTCATTTCCTAATACTTTGAATTTTTTCACAGTGGGAAGAATATTGAACAATTTTGCTTTGGTTTTTTTAAAATGTATTTTTAATGTTATTTAGTAATTATAGTACTCCCCCATCTTTACCTCATAAAAAGAACATGGATGGTAAATGAAGCTGAATTCACACTACTTATTATTTCTTGGTTTAGTCTAATTACTTTAAAATTATTTTCCTAAAACTTTTTATAGTTGAGTTGCTAATTCATTTTTCTTTAAAAAAAGAAAAGAAAACTCAGAAAGGCCTCATTTGGGATTGCTAGTACATTCAGATTTTTTTAAAATATTAAAATATTCAAAAGGAAGTTTTCAGAAGAAATAAAATCAGCATTCATTTCATTTCATTTAATTTCATTTATTTGGTTTGTATGCCACCCTATTCCCGAGAGACTCAGGGCGGCTAACAATAAAAAGGGAAGGGGATACAAAAAAATAAAAATTAAAAAAACAGCAATTTAAAATTCAACAACAGTCGTAACCTCGAGTGGGGCTGATATTTCAACAGCCCCAGGCCTGCCAGAACAGCCAGGTCTTAGTTGCTTTGCGAAAGGCTGGAAGGGTAGTGAGGGTCTGGATCTCCACGGGGAGATCGTTCCATAGGGCCGGAGCAGCCACAGAGAAGGCCCTCCCCCGAGGGGTTGCCAGCCGACATTGGCTAGCAGATGAAATTCGGAGGAGGCCTAGTCTGTGGGATCTAATAGGTCTTTGGGAGGTGGCTGGCAGGAGGCAGTCTCTCAAGTAACCAGGTCCGATACCATGTAGGGCTTTAAAAGTAACAACTAGCACCTTGAAGCGTGTCCGGAGCCCAATGAGCAGCCAGTGCAGCTCGCGGAGGATAGGTGTAACGTGGGTGTACCGAGGTGCACCCACAATCGCTCGCGCGGCTGCATTCTGGACAAGCTGAAGTCTTCAAACACTCTTCAAGGGCAGCCCCATGTAGAGCGCATTACAGTAGTCCAATCTTGAGGTGATGAGGGCGTGAATGACTATCCGAAGGGCCTCCCGGTCCAGATAGGGTCGCAATTGGTGCACCAGGTGAACCTGGGCAAAGGCCCCCCTGGTCACAGCTGACAAATGATGTTCTAAAGTCAGCTGCGGATCCAGGAGGACTCCCAAATTGCAAACCCTCTCTGAGGGGCGTATAATTTCACCCCCCAGGCTGAGAGATGGAATATGCTTCAGCAAATGAAGCATATTCAACATTTTTCAACATAAATTTGTATGATATAGGCTAATATCCAGTTTATTTCTCCTGAAAAATATGAACTCAGTATTTCAATTTAGGAATGTGTCCTTGTGATGCTTCTAGTGAAATCTTGGAAAACATTTTCAGACTCATGTTGCATTTTATTTATTTACACTATTTAGAGACCATCAACTTCAAGCAGTTGTGCTTTTTAAAATAAGAAACAATAAAATAAATATTTCATTTTTTTAAAAAACCCACAATAAAATAGAATTTCTACAATAGCTCAGCAACCACCTTACCCCAAGTACTGGGGGAGTAGCCAAAATTTAGTGCACATTATTGTGGTGGAAGCCATATGGTTTTCAAGGGTATGCTATTCTAGAAGGCAGGGCTATGGCAGAGAAAGCATGTTTTCAAGATCCTGATAGAACACACTCTTTGATCAAGGAGACCTGGAGCTTACCTATTTTGCAAGATCTATATTGATTGATATCTAATAATAGGGTTTTTTTAACTCACTGGATTAAGAATTGGTTCCATCTTTGCAGCAATTCTATTTTATTTCCAATGTATGACAACATACCTCATCAGTTCAAAAATTAAAAAAATAAATTAGTTTAAATTAACGGTAAATTGACTTGTATGACTTTACTCATAAATTTATGCTGGGTATGTGAATACATAATGTTTGGAAAGTGAAAGTTGAAAAATTTGACACGCCCTAGGAGAATATTAAAGAATCGCCATCAGTGTTACTACAGTTCTGCTATTTTATTATTTAGTCATTATTCATTCATTATTTTTCAACTTTCCCCAGGAATTCTTATATGGGGCTGTCCGCTCATTTAATCCCCAAAGAAGAAATCTAGAGTACAGTAGATTTGTTGAAGTTTAAGTGTATCTGGCCAAAGTCAACTGGTTGGTATCCAGAGTTGGCCTAGGCATCAGATGCCACTACTTTTATATGACTATATGAACATATTTTTTTCCTTTAAAGCACAGAGCTACTACGCACAGTCTCTTCTATTTATATGAAGATTTATATTCATAATGACTATATATTAAGAAATGCATTTCCAATATAACCAACTATAGCATTATGTTTCTCATCTTGTAATATATTTATATCTGAGAATCAAGAGCCTGCAGATATGCTGTGTATAAGTGTCTATACATTCTTAATAGAACTTGTAAAAATTTAATGGTCTAATATTACTAGATTTTTGTTCTTATACATGAGCATTTTGGATGCATTTTCATATTGAAATACCACATGGATTTCAACCAGTTGCAGGTTGATTATATCCAAATATTATATTCCTTGAAAACACATTGAATATCATATTTTAACTGCATACAAAGAAGTTTTAAGTTCTGTATAACATGTAAATAAATGCATTTTAGTAATTAATTTTATTACCAAAATATATGAGATCCCATTTGTTTATAAATAAATAAATATCCTAATTCAATATGATATACCTTATTTATGAGCACCATTTTGACTTCTACCCATCATCAATTGTCCTAGCACTGTGTTTCTCAACCTTGTCAACTTTAAGATGCATGGACTACAACTGCTAGAATTCCTAGCATGGGGAATTGATAGGATTGAGAATCCCTGCCCCAGCATAGTGATACAGTATGTTAAGTGAGGGAAGCATATAAGACACTACTACACAAAGCAACAGGAGAAGGCTTAATGCTTTTGTTTACAAGATTTTCCTTTTTCTTCAATTCAATGAGTTGAATCATTAATCATCATTGCTTATATCAACCATGTTTTCAAAATGATGGAACACCCAGGAAAGAAAAACTGGAGATTCATGTATCATCATCATCATCTTGCTATTTGTATTTTTTAATAAAAAATGTTAAAAAGAACAGAAATGATTAACTATTTTTTGCCATCTTTCACAGATTTTTTTTATTCTTTCCAACCTAACAGAATTTTAGACTAATGTTATAAAAGGCATTCATGATTCTTTCAGCAGAATAAGATAGAACAGAACAGAACTGGATTGGACTATATTTGGTAGTAAGACAAACTGACAAAGAAATTAATGAGTTCAAAAATGGGAGGGCAAAAATTCTTCCAGTTCATCTCTATGGGAAGATATAGCATTTTGGAACAGTTGCAACTGTTCCACTCTGAATTGTCTTTGTTCCTGCTTATGTGACCAATACTAATATAGGACTTGAAAGAATTCAATAAATTACACCATGTATGCCTTCCTACCTTCTATGTACATGTGTGTGGTCTTACATGGTTATCTGGAAAGAGTTTGATCCTGTTAAGCTTGAGGAAGTACACAAGAATTATTGAAGTTATTAGTTCAGCAAGCTTTGTATTAGGTGCATGCTTTTCCTGCCCTGAGAGGGGATGCGAGTGGGTTCAGGCAGTGATTAATTCCTTTTTGATGAGTGAACGGGCCCACCTCTTCTTAAGGAGGTGGTTTTGTGTCCTTTCTCAATGGAGGTGTCACTTGATCTAACTAGTCTGCACAATTTTACAAAACCTTTTTTGTATACAAAATGCAAATACAAAACCTTTGTCAGACCAATTCTTGAATATAGCTTGTATGCCTGGAATCCACGCTGTATATAGGACATTAATACGATTAAGTGGGTCCAGAGGTATTTCACGAGAAGAATACTCCACTCCTCTGCTCACAATAGAATTCCCTATGCCAACAGGCTCAAAAGTTTGGGCTTGGACAATCTGGAACTGTGCCGCCTGTTGTGTGAACTAAGCACAGTACACAAAATTGTCTGTTACAGTGTCAATGACTTCTTCAGATTCAACCTCAATAATAAACAGACAAACAATTGATACAAACTCAAAGAAAACCATTCCAAACTCGATTGCAGAAAGTACGACTTCCGCAACAGAGTGGTCAATGCCTGGAATGCTCTACCTGACTCCATTGTTACATTCTCTATCCCTCACAGCTTCAACCTTAAACTGTCAACTGTGGACCTTACCCCATTCCTAAGAGATCCATAAAGGGGGCATGCATAAGTGCACCAGTGTGCTTACCATCCCTGTTCTACTGGCCCCATTTATTTGTATTCAATTCTTTCGTTCATGTCCATGTTTATACCTGCTATCTTCTACATGTCTGACAAACTAATAAATACAAATACAAATGTTTGCCAAGTTGCCAATTTTCCCTTTTTGTAGGAAAAGTTGTTGAGAAAATGGTCACACTGCAGCTTCAGAGGACTCTGGGTGAAATGGATTATTTGGAACCTTTTCAACTGGAATTTGGACAGGTATGGAACTCGAGAGAAGTGGTGGCTCAGTGGCTAAGTCCCTGAGCTTGTTGATCAAAAAGGTCAGCAGTTCAGTGGTTTGAATCCCTAGCGCTGCATAACGGACTGAGCTCCCATAACTTGTCCCAGCTTCTGCCAACCTAGCAGTTCAAAAGCAAGTAAAATTCAAGTAGAAAAATAGGAACCACCTTTGATGGGAAGGTAACAGCATTCCATGCGCTTTCAGTGTTTAGTCATGCTGTCCACATGACCATGGAGGTGTCTTCAGACAGTGCTGTCTCTTCGGCTTTGAAACAGAGATGAGCACCACCCCTATAGTTGGGAACAATTAGCATGTATGTGCGAAGGGAACCTTTACCTAAAAGAATTTGCAAATTCTTTTCAGTCCAAACCTAAGCTACTAATCTAAGATATATCCCGAGCGATTCCATGGTCTGGCTATCCTGATCCTCTTCCCCTCCCTCCTGGTTGAGAATGCACAGGGTCTTCAGCGGGGCCTCTCTCTGAGAAAGTTCCATGTTGCCAAAACTCTTCCCCATTGCTCCTTCAAGTGCACATTTCATCACATGTTCCAATCAATATTGATGGGTTTCTACAGGGTTCTACATATCTCCCTCCTTTTAACATCTACATGAAGGTGGTAGGTGAGGTTATGCAACAATTTGGATCAGTATGCTGATGATACCCAGTGTTATATTTCCACCACAGACTGCCTGTGTGATGCTGTGGATGTCTTGTCCCAGTGCTGGGTGCTGTCTAAGAAGCACTGGGTGATTTTGGAAGATTGGACCTTCTAGTGCCAACAATATTCCATCTTTGGTTGTGGATGAAGTGGCACTTTCTCAGAAGATGTAGTATGCAACCTGGCAATGGGACCTGAGACCATCAGTGTGTAGCCAGAAGTAGTACCTCTCCCAGGAGTGTTAGTGATTAATGATACCTTTCTCTTGGCTGGTATGTATTTTAATTTGGTAGTTTTCATTGTTTTTATTTTTACTTTTAGTATTATTCACAACCTAAAGTTACTTGTTGAGATGGGTAGCTATATAAATTGATGAAATAAATAAATGTGTGTATTTAATCTATATGCTTTGGCAAGATACTCCATGAATCCATTTTGTTTGTTTTTTTTTTAAAAAAAATGAGGATAGTTTATCTAGCCTGTTGACCAAGTACCAATATTGAGAGAAAATCTAAAATACCTGAACAAAAATGTTTTTAAATTATATTTGTTTTTACAGATTTGGACTATCTAATGTCAGCATTCCAAATATCATGTAGAATCAAATCAGAATCAAAGGCAAAACTATGCTTAAAGTTCCAATTTAATAAAGCAGGCATGTTGGCACATAGCTGTGGGATCCCAACTCTGGAAGTTACATCAGAATCCCACCCAGTTAAAAGTTCATGATCTTGTCCCCACACCCACAGTCCATCACATGGTCCCATCTTCTCCTTCCACGCTGGCATCCATGCCCAGCTTCTTCTGGTCAGGTGTACTGGTGTGGAGACAAAGGATGACCTTGGCTTCTAGCAAAGAATGAAAACAATACATCCAAAATCCTACTCCTTCTAATCCCCCCTCCCATTGACTATACTTAAAAAAACAGCATAATGAAATAAGAGAAAGTGTGGGAGGCCAAAATTCTAAAAGGAATATAAATGCAGGCCTGACATCTAAATTATTTTGAGTTTAGTTCTGGGGGTGTTGTGGTAACAATCTCAGAGGATAACATTTCATGAAAACATGGCACTTTGATAACTTCCCAAGGAGCCCTCTTAGCAGTGGTGGATTAAGGCTCACGGGTGCTCTAAGCACTGACAAATTTTGGTGCCCCCCTCCTTTGTACATACTGTACAAATCTTCATTGGGTTATTTTCCTTTCTCAACTTTCTGGTGCCCCCTTTGGGCCTGGTGCCCTAAGCACATGCTTAGAATGCTTAATGGTTAATACGCCACTGCCTCTTAGAGAAGAATACACAGTGGTAATATGGTTAAAGCTGCAACTAGAATTGCTACTCTGTTTGGAGTTTGAAAAAATCCAGAGATATGTTTAAATTTATGTCCATTAAAACATAAAAATGTTTCATTTAAACATGGCAATATTTTAAGTGTATATATCATATTTCTATCCTGGAGTGTGTCTCTGCAGGGAGTTCTCTATAATGACAGCACTTGAAAGGTTAATGGCATTCATTGTTCTACTAATCTATCCTTTGAACCACTGATTAGCACTGAATTTGATTTGGATCTACTTATGGTTGAAAAAATATTAATCTAGTCTTTGCAGTTGAAATCTTATGTTAACTGATGAAGATATATTATTAGCATACACCTAAAAGAAAAACATCCATTCTTTTTAGGAGAACATTACAAACTGCTAATGCTAATTCCTGAAAAAATCCTTTAAAAATCTACACAATTGTAAAATAAATTGTATTTACCTGAAAGCTATTAATACCAACACATAACATATTCTCTCCTTTATAAACTAAATTTAGTTTCCCTAAAGTATTTATGGACTGTTTTGCTAGTTTGTTGCTGTTTCTAAGCTAGTGTTAAAAACAAATGTTCTAATGCAAATCACAGATTGGAGCATGGACTTGCATAACAAGCAATATTTATTTAGCAAGGCAAGCCATTAACCAGGTTTTCTGTTCAGTTTTAGAAGGAATTAAAAATCAAACCTTAGTAACATAGCAGCCAGGATAATAGTACTTAGTTTGACTTGTTCAATAATCATTTTCTAAGGAGAAAGTTCATGAACATTTAATGTTTTGTTAATTTTCAATCTGTACTGCTGTTTGGTTTAAGGAAGGCATTAAAATCTTTCTCAGGATTTCCATAGTTGTACAGAAGTCAACCTAATGAAATATGGGCCACTAAACTGGAGAGGACACATTCATTTCAGTAACAGCAATTGCTATAATTCTTGAACTGAACTGAATGGAATAGATGTAGAGATATGCAGATTTGTTTTTCACCAAAACCAAATCCACATATAATCAGATATTATTCCTGTCGGGGTCAATTTCTCAATTGCTATCATACACCTTTTACAGTGGATACATCTTTGATAATATTCCATGCCAATTTTTCAATAAAATGTGTCCCCATGTATATCTCTTTCCCTATGCATTTATCCAATTTTCCAGGCATTTTCAAAAATATATGCTGATTTTAATGGAACATTTGCACATGAATAAAATGTGCATGAATATTAACAGACAGCATTTACTTCTGCTGAAAATTTTGTAATGGAATTATGACATTTCAAATTTCAAAATAAAATAAAATTTGTCACTTCCCTTAGGCCAATGGAACTTCATAGAACTTTCCACTTTTGCATGTGTTGTAGCTGCCTTCATCTTGGACCAAATAAAATTATTAATAACAAAATTGCTTAATGTCAACTAACTCTATTTCATGGTAGCAGTGAATCATAACATAATTTTCCAGATAGAGAGAGACATCAGTTGTTATAGGGCAATTGAGATACTGTAGATGGAAGACTAGAAGGTCATCTCCCTAGTTCTTTAACAAGGACTTTGGAAATTGAGAATATATTTGCTTTTTTTTTTCTTTTTGCTTCCTTTCTGGAATATGTATGAGTAATCAATTAATCCAGAAATAGACAACACTGAACTCTTAATAGCCTATCACTTGTCTCAAAAAGAGAGAAAATTACCTTTCTAGCTTTCACTGTATTGATCCTGCAATTTTGTACCTTGCATAAATAGTTGTAAATCTAATAATCATAAATAGAAACTAACTAAGCTGTGTTCCTAAATTTCATCCTGTTGAGTGTTACCCTTGAAAACAGCTCAAAAATACTGTAGATTGTTGAAGATATGGAACATGTAATTACCCTATTAAAACAGCTCCTGTGTTCTGCTGCCTGACACCATGCAAAGTATTAGTTATGATTTATGAAACCCTGCACAGTTAGGATTAGACTATCACATTTTCCCCTTACAAAACTGCTTTAACATCGTCAGGAGATATTAGTTCCCACTATCAGAGAAATCCATCACAATGATTTATCAGTAAACAATTGCCATTTTGGTCTCTATGGCAACTTTATCACTTTGAAGAAGTTGGAAAATGGTACGCACACAAACACACACACACACATGCACACACGCACACACATACACACCATTTCCAAGAATGTATTCTGGTTTAACAGTTTTTAGCACTTGTTTTTAGCTTTCCATTTTACTGTCCCATTTCATTTTTTATTTCATCTCTAATGTAACAGATTATTTTCTTTCCATTTGAAGCCACGTTTTCTCAAGTTTTAGACAATTCTAAAATCAGCTTCTCTTCCTCACTGCCTTGGCTTTGGCATTTGCCTTATCCAATTGTATACAAGAAAAATAAAAAATCTTCACTTCTAGGAAAGGGAGATTGGGGAAAGGTGGGAGAAACCTACTAATAAAATAGAAGAATACACAGCTGTGCTCTTAGGGGGCAATATTTTTTTTTGTTGCCTGGGAGCAACAAAACCTACTTTAGGGTGAAGGAGCAAATTAAATTAAGGATGGGAAGTAGCATTTTTAGATATCTAAAAGGTGCTGCATTTGTAGCAAAGTAGGTGAAGGGACAAAAAGTGGGACAAAAAGTGAAAGTAGATAAATAATTATGAAAATCTAAGATCAAGAGAATCTTGATCCAAGAGGAAAGGGCAAAATAAAAAATCAGCATAAAAGATTTTAAAAAAAGACTAGACCCAAATAAATAACACCTAAATCAATGAGACTGTATAGTCTACATTGTAATGGACAGCTAAGGGTTTTAATTGGGAAGATGTAATAAAGAGTAATAATTCCCCTATCAGAAGAAAGCGGTGGGGGGAGAACAAAAATAAAATATTGGCAATGTAAGCATCCTTGCACACTCTTATATAAGTTCATCTGAAATAATTTTGCCAGAGCAGAATATTATTTATAGCCTTTACCCTTTATGCATATTATTTTTTTTAAAAATCAACATTGACAATAATGCAATAATTCTTGAGATAAGAATGGAAGAGAAAAACAAATAATTTGGATGGCAGAATACTTCATTCTTGCATTAATAACTTTCAGGTTTGGGCAACTTTGGTGGTGGTGGTGGGAGGTACAATCATACTAGCCAAGGCATTGATAACATGAACTGTCCAATTTAATGGCTGAACAGTTCTGAAAACAGCCTTCTGAGTCCCACCTGGAGGGGTGATTCATCCTTTGCTAAAATGTCAACTAAGACTGAAGAGCCTTCATGTGTTAAATTATTTTTCGTTTATCATAACTTTCTGAATCCAACTTTCATTCTTATGAAAAATTGAAGATTTCGTGCCCAGAAGTCATACATATATTATGCTCATAAGAATTTTCTAAAATACTTTCATCAAAAACACAGATACAGAACGGGAGATGAAGCAAATTGACTCCTCCTTTCAGTAGAATATTACTATTCTACTCTGAAATATGTGATGGGTTCCTAGCTCTAGCTACTTATCGGCTACCTGCTCATTTTTATAAAAAAAAATAAACATACACAGAGAAAAATAGTGTGGCTTTTCCTTTTAGTAGTGGTGGGCAATTGCCAGACTATAACTGCTGTTCTTGCAAACCTAATCAAACAGCAAACATATATATATATCTGAAACTATTAATCTGAATTCTGGCAAACCAGATTTCCCAAGAAGGGGAACCAGTCTGCAATTTCATTATTTTTATGGGATGGCACACAGTCAGCTAGATGTTCAGGCTGGATCTGGCATTTTTATTCATCTATTGAATTCTTCCCAAGGACCTAGCACAAAAGAGATGATGATGGCTGCTGCTTATTGTTATTTTAAAGGAAGAAGTATCCTGAGCCCAAATATCTCTGAGAGACTTGCACTTAAAAAAAACAAGGAACAATAAAATATGAAAAAAGATCATGTTTAACCTAGAATAAAGAAAGAAAACAGAACATAAAAAAGAAAAATCAACAAGGACGAAACTACTCCTTTACCCCAACATTTTCAGAAGTTTTGAGAACATCATCAGAGTAGAAGCCAAACACGTCTCTTCTGTTTTAGAGGGCAGGTCTTCTCACTGAGAGATATGCTTCCTAGGTCTCAAGAAATTTCATTGTTTAATTGACCGAACCAGTAACATACAAACCCTGTCTAATTTTATTGCCTGGGCAGAAACTATCAGAGTTAGGCAATCCCTTTTATAACCAGGCTCTATATCCATGAAGGACTTGATAGCTAATAACCAGCACCTAAAATACAACTGACAAACACTGCAGCTGGGAAAACAGCAGTGGCACATGGACATACCATGACCTACCCATCACTGCCCGTGATCCAAGACCAGCTATACCTTTTGAGAGGTCTTCAAGGGCAGTTTCAACTATAGAGCATGGCAAAGATTATTTTATGAGGATTAATAGGGCATGACAAAGCCTCCCAATCTAGGAACAGAAGCAACATTCTGCAAGTCATCCTCTCCTGTTTTATAGGCCTCTTTATACTTTAAAAAAAATAACTGTTTTTATGTATTTATTGATTTTATAATTAAGCTATAGAAATATGATAAATAAACAAACTGGCTATTTATTTGATTATTTATGTTCCACCTTTATTATTTTTATAAATAATTCAAGGCAGTGAAAATATTCAGCACATCTTCCTCCTCCTATTTTCCCTCCAACAATAATCCTGTGAGGGAGTTGGACTAAGAAAGAGTGACTGGCTTAAAATAATGCAGCTAGCTTTCATGGGTAAGGCAGGACTTGAACTCAGTCACTTTCTTTCTAACCCTGACCAAACTGGCTCTCATACTAAATAGATCAGTGCAAAGGCTCCCCTGACAACATCTACCACCTCCTCTACCAACAGGAATATAAGACCATGCCTGAATTACTCACCAATATCAAACAGATAAGTGTTATCCAAGACTAAAACAAGTTCACAGATAGAGGAATTGAATACATCCACAGCAACTCATTCTTGTCAGAAATGAGCTGGACTGTATTCATAACTCGAGATATGAACAATCTCCATACCCTGGATAGAACACCAAGTATGTCACTTGGACAGTCCAGTCAACACGAATATTTGGTATTCATTTGTATACTCAAGATACTGAATATAGCAGAATAGAAACCTTATTGATTTGGTTAGTTGACTATATCAAAAATGTAAAACTAATCCAAATGTACAAATAGTTAAAAAGGAAACAATAGGACATGTTTATAATAAGTCATCACCCCTATAGTCAACCTAAAATAATCAACATATTCCATCTTCTTCAAAATAGCCTTTGATATAAAGAGTCTTACTAGTGATACACAGGTTCATTCTCTGAAAAAAACACTACTCCTGGATGCACCAATTGTGTTTAGTTTTCAAATAATAATTTAAATAACCAGCCCTTTCTGCAAGTACAGTTTGAAGTCAAAAAGGGTATGTCAAATGTCTGCAACAAATACACAGTCTTCCTTCAAATGGAACCCATGAAACCTCCCATGATTTACCATAGAATCCATTTGTTTGAAATGAGCTCTAGAAAAAGCTCTCCTGAGATGTTCAGTATTGTTCAATATTTTTCCAACTGGAGATGGGGACTATGTGAATTATGTTGAGCCTGTCACTTCAAAGATTTCACATATTTAAATGCTGCAATATCATTTTGGGCAGCTAATCAATCACTCTTTGTTCGAAAGTTTCCTTGGTCTTTATAGCTGATTGGACTGGGAATTAGATGAAGAATCCATTTTCAGAGGTAACATTTGAAAATTGGATGATGCAAGAACAAGTTAAAACATGATGCAACTATTCTTTGAAACAGCTTGGATTCTATTTAAATCCATATATATGATATTTACCCAGAAACTGAATACTTGCAGGCAGTACACCCCAGTATGGGCGTACTGGAGTCTGCCTGGAGCACCGGATACCATTCCGGTATGATGCTCCATAGGGCCCACCCACCCGCCTGAGCTTCTTACCAGTCTTTTAAGTCTTCTGCACTTCTGTGCATATGAACGACATGTACAGCGCCTGCATGATGCTCCACTGAGCAGCTGGAGCGTCACGGAGGCTCATGGAAGCGGTAAGATGCATGCGCATACTATGCGTGTCCATGTGAATGCCACTGGGCCAGTTCCAACCGTACCAGTTGGAACAGGATCTGGAACCCATCACTGGGGTATAACCAACCTGGAACAACTTGGTTAGTCCACTCCCGAGATACATTTCAGAAAAATAGATTGTGTCTGTTCCAATAAGGGGTCATTTATATATCCCCATAGTTCTGTGCCATGTGATCACTGGAACTATTTTGTACTATATACCTTTATGTATGGAATTACAAAATCCAAGAAGCTATGGTTGGTGTCTTATGGTATTGGCAGTCTGTAGCTCTTAAAAAACTCCTTTTAAAATGTGGGAGCCAGGAACTTAACTTGGTCTATTCATATCCAGATTCCAATTATATATAGTCTGGCTCTTCCCTCAAACAACTACTTTGGTGTTATTAACTTATTGATGTTCAAGTAGTTGAGTGCATATTATGAGCGAAATCTCTGCATCGGTCTTCTCATCCCTACCTGGATATATGATGTCAATATATTCATGATACTGGACACCAAACCAAGGAATGACCTTACACAGACATTTCATGTAGATCAGGGGTGTCAAACTCACAGCCCATGGGCCAGATGCGTCACGTGCTGACCATATGCACCCTCAGTTTAGCGAAAGGGAAGAAAGTCCCGATACACCATGTCACGTGACAATGACGTGACAATGACGTGATGATGTGAGTTTGACACCCTGATGTAGATGTTAAACAGAAGAGGTTAAAGTGGCATTAACAAACCCAGCTGCTTGTTAATTGTTAGATTATTAGACTCTAATAAACAGAAAATAAAATTCACAATTTGAAAGATCTTTTGCACATTCTTAGGCGTCACAGACTCATTCTAGATAACTCCACAACACCATGTCCCAGAAGCCTTAGCTGGATTTGTCTAATTAGAATTCAATTCTCAATGGACCTGAGAAAATTTATCCATGAGATAGCTTAAATATTCTCCACAACAGCCTATAGATATTCCTATGGCTTGTTCCTTCCAGCAAGACTATTGACAAAAGCAATGAGGATGGAGAAGTAACATTTAGCTACTTTTTTGCCACAAAATAATTTTGAATATGGGCACTTGCCCAACCATGAGAATGGCAGTGAAATTCTCCTTTGTGAGGAAACTAAAAAGAATTTATTTTTTCCATCAAAGTATATAAGAGTGGATTTTTAAAGTTCAGGGGGAAAAAACTCTTATTTTAGAGTTTCAGAATTCTAAATCGGTGTTACTGTAGCGTTGTGACTCAGCAGTTATGCTGAGAGTTTTTTCGGGATACAAAAGTCAGTATGCAGCTGGGGCTTGTGGGAGGAGGTTTGGAAATAAAAGGACAGATGCTGCCACGCCCCAGTCACTGGAGTCAACGTTCCTTCGTGTGTTCTGTGTTTGGTAAAATATTGTTTGATTACTAATCATGATTTATGCCTGTTACACTTGGACAAGTGCTTTGGTGTTTCTTGTAAACTGATCCGTGAAGACTTCGAAAGAAGTGCATATTGCTTGTAAGAGTTTTGTTTTGAATTCTTATCGGAGAGTGATGTTTATGTTATTTGTGGGCTCGAAGCCAGTTTGAACTGAAAACTGATAAAGCAAAGTCCTTTTAAGTTTAATTGTCTGTGTTTGTTAATGAGCCGTCAAGGGGGTGTGTATCAGAACAGATTGACTCCAGCCAAGACAAGCCTTAATCTCAGTAATTATGGAGCAACTCATGGCGGAAAGTAGATTAATGGCACAGCAAATAACAATGTTGTCGGATCAAATTCAGCAGTTGCAGAGAGCTGCAAGACCCCCCCAGCAAAGGAGGAAGTGTCCAATTGCCATGCCAGATAAATATGATGGAAGTTTGGCAATGTTTAATGCATTTCTGGGACAATGCCAGCTGTTTATTAGCTTGAGAGCGCCCACTGACCGGAAGAAGGTGGGATTCATGATAAGTTTGCTCTCAGGCACGGCTGCCCGTTGGGCCACGCCCTTGTTAGTGCAACAGAGCCCTCTGCTGGATGACTTTCAGGGCTTCTGCCAGCATTTCAAACGGATGTTTGAAGATCCGATCAAAGGGGAAACAGCTGCCAGAAGTTTGAAATCCTTGCAGCAGGGTACTGGGTCATTGCAAGAATATGTGTCTGAATTCAGGCTACATAGCCAAGATTCCACATGGAATGAACCTGCTTTAGTAAAAGGCGAAAGATTTATTGGAATGAACCTGCTTTAATGGACACGTTCCAAGATGGATTATCTGAGGACTTGCAGGATGAACTGGCAAGGGTGGACAGGCTACCGATGTTGGATGCGTTGGTCCACCTGTGTCTCCAGATAGACACCCGGCTGCAGAGGTGAAGGCCTCACCGGGCATTCCAGTTCAGCAAGAGACTGCAGTGGACTGGGAGGAGCCCATGGAGTTGGGTGCTGTCCAACCTCGGGTGTCACGGACAGAGATGGACAGAAGACGTGCAGAGGGGTTGTGTTTTTACTGCGGGGATCTTGGACACTTGGCAGGGAGCTGCCCCAAGAAGACCAGAAGGGTTGCGTGGACTGCAGCCGTCCCTCAGCAACGCACGATCAAGTCGGACAACCAGCAATAGCAATAGTTAGGCTTATATACCGCTTCATAGGGCTTTCAGCCCTCTCTAAGCGGTTTACAGAATCAGCATATTGCCCCCAACAACAATCTGGGTCCTCATTTTACCCACCTCGGAAGGATGGAAGGCTGAGTCAACCTTGAGCCTGGTGGGATTTGAACAGCCAAACTGCTGAACTGCAGTCAGCTGAAGTAGCCTGCAGTGCTGCATTTAACCACTGTGCCAACCAGCACGTTGGTGCGGCCGTGTTACCCCATTCGCATAGGATAGCTTGCGTTTGGGGGTGTGTGTGAAGTCCCAGAGTGGAGGCCCTGCCAAGTCAAGTACAGAACTCCAACCCTGCGAACTCGCTTTACCTTGGACTGTTCTACCCGTTGCAACCTGCACTGCCGTTTGTCATCCCAGGAGCATGCAGACTCTGGTACGGGATGCGCAGCGGGGTGACGACTGGGTGGAGCGACAAAAGGCGGAAGTGAGGCCGGCATCCCCATGGACTTTGGAAGGGGATCTTTTGAAGTGTCGGGGCCGGTTCTATGTTCCCACAGGGCACATTCGTCGACAGGTGCTCTCACAGATTTATTGCGCGTCTGCATCAAGACATTGGGGGTTTGTTTGGACATTACACCTAGCCTCCCGTCAATTTTGGTGGCCCCATCTGAAAGATGACGTATGGAGGTGCGTGCAGTCCTGTGCCCAGTGTCATTGGGCCAGATCTACAAAGATAACTCCGCCGAGATTCCAATCTTTGTCGACTATGGTTCCCGCAGCACTGGACTTTGTCTCTGGGTTCCCGGTGGGGTGCCGGGGTCTTGAGCCGTGTTCTGGGAAGGCTGTCACCAACCCTTCTGGGCCACACCCCGATCATCAAAGCCGGGGGAAAGGGTCTGCGGGTGGGGATTGCATGGTGGCTGGTGGGTCGGCCTTGCAGAGGGTGGAGGACCTTGTACAGAGTGTTAAGGTTTGGCCGAAGTTGGTAGAGCTGCCGTCAACCTCTGATGGAAAGGGGGTTGGTGGGTCGGCCTTGCAGAAGGTGGAGGACCCTGGACAGGGAGTGAAGGCTCGGCCGCAGTCAGTAGAGCTGCCATCAACCTCTGACGGTAGGAGGGGTGGTGAGTCGGGCTTGTGGAGGGTGGATATCCCTAGATGGGGTGTCAATGCCGGGAAGGGCGGAAGGAAACATGGTGGCCACTGGATACCGAAAGAGTTCTGATTCAAGGGGCTATGCCTCCAGAGGTTTGGAATTCATGAAAAAGGCACCAAGGGAAATGAGTGCGGGTCATCTTGGGGACACATCATCTCGACCATCGGACTCCAGGGAAAGGGCCCTGCGGTGTGGGATAGTGTTGTGACTTCAGGATACAAAATTCAGTGTTGTGATTCAGCAGTTCTGCTGAGAGTTTTTTCGGGATACAAAATTCAGTATGCAGCTGGGGCTTGTGGGAGGAGGTTTGGAAATAAAAGGACAGATGCTGCCACGCCCCAGTCGCTGGAGTCAACGTTCCTTCGTGTGTTCCGTGTTTGGTAAAATATTGTTTGATTACTAATCATGATTTATGCCTGTTACACTTGGACAAGTGCTTTGGTGTTTCTTGTAAACTGATCCGTGAAGACTTCGGAAGAAGTGCATATTGCTTGTAAGAGTTTTGTTTTGAATTCTTATCGGAGAGTGATGTTTATGTTATTTCTGGGCTTGAAGCCAGTTTGAACTGAAAACTGATAAAGCAAAGTCCTTTTAAGTTTAATTGTCTGCGTTTGTTAACAAGCCGTCAAGGGGAAGGGTCAGAACAGTGTAGTAACCTTGTATTGGACATAAAATTTAATAATTTGAACATTGCCTATAGGAAATATTCTAGGATTACTGTCTACTCTCTAGTTTCAGCAGCATTAGTTTAGAAATCCAAAATAATGTAGAAATGCTATATATAGTATGCATGACTGTAAACATTTTGTACTGAAATCTCTTAATCAGCAAGTTCCTCTATAATATACTAAAACTATTTTCATTAAGAGTATTAAGTTGATCACCAGTGACAGCTGAAGTTGAAGGTGATCTGAGCTTAAAATAAAAAAGAAAGAAAATTTTTTCATATCAGCTAACCCATCCTGTTTCTTACAACATGAAAAAGAAGTTACAATGCTTAAGGGGTAAAAAAAGAAAATATCTCTGCATGAAAATATCTTCTGAAGCTCCAGCAGCTTCAAATTTTAATTGCCTTCAATTTTTGTTAAGTTGGGATATTTCCAAAGCTTTAAAATTAAGCTTTACATGTATAATCATAAAATATATTTTGACATTTTTGTGTCCTCATGACAGATTTTTCAGATATATCTTAAGGGCATCAGTTCTTTTTCTTACCAACACATACACACAGAAATAAATTCAACAGATGTTGTCTTGAAATTTGATAAGAAAATTATGACCTGCTTCTAAGTAAGGGTCTACGAGGTGAAATTCCAGGAGGTTGTTATTTGAGGAATGAAAATTAGCAGATGTTTCCTATTATCACCCACAGCTGAGGTGCTGCAACAGAATTATCTTATCACAGTCAATAGTTGAAACCATAATTAGTCACTGCTTGCTTCTGATTATCAAAAAGATAAAATCCATTCTTGTTAGCAATATTAATTTTCATTATTTGGCAATAAAATATCAGACAAAAGTCAAATACCCTTTTCAGAATATTTTAAACTGAATGCAGTGGTGGAAAGAAATATATACATTCAAAATTAAATTGCAGGCAATTATGAATCCATGTAAAAAACGTGAGTCCTTATCTTCCAAACTCTGAACTTGCTAAATGTAGCAGAAAGTGAAAGAAGGATCAACATCTTGATAAGTTTCTTGACTCTACACAGATGTACTTCTTATCAAAACTTTCTTGCAGGTTCAAGGACTTTTAGAATACGATTACTGGGCAGAAAATTATCTTACTTTCTTTTTAAAAAAAAATCCTATCTAGTGAAAGACAACTTGTTTTTTGAAAGGAAAGGAAAAATTCAATAAAATTCTCATGGATACAGACAAATAGCTTCAAAATGGCCAAGGATGTGTATAAATCCTGACATTCATTGTATAATTGTCTCTCTAATGGCCTGCAGTTTCTTTGACTTCCCAGTCTTCAATTAAAATCTCAACTCTCAATCTTGAAAAAAGGTGTATCACGAGAACTCAGATCTAATTTGCCTTTTTCAGGATGGAAAATACAAACAGACAAAAAACATCAATACTTGTACTCTCTGGAACATCCAAAAATAAGGTAAATTTAAAAACTACACCAAGATTAATAAAATTCCTAGGCACCCTGACTACAAGAAGAAAACTGTGGTAAGAAAACTTTATTGTGCCAGAGTGTATCAACTTTTTTCCATTAGTTTTTTTGAGCTCCTCCTAGGCCTTCTTGGATTTTGATAAGATTTTTAAAATCTCCATATTGGAATAATAGGGTAAACTGGTTATGGAAGATATGACATATAAAATCGATACATTCATACAATTTATCGTAACTACCAACATGTATGGAAATTGGTGTTCCAAATAAGGCTGCCCATTTTTATGGTTAGAAGACTAATTAAATGGAAAAAGAGAAAACACGAAGGAAGTTTTTCTACACATACTGCTTTGCAGAACGACACTGCAATGCAAGATACTGCAGTGCTAAAATAAAGAATAGCAAACAGGATTAATTTAATCATCTTCAGTCGTACAAATTGTTTAAATATTTTATTGATCTATAACAGTGTTTCTCAACCTTGGCAACTTGAAGATGTCTGGACTTGAACTCTCAGAATTCCCCAGCCAGCGAATGCTTAGAAAATATAAAATACATAACTCCTATGCATCCTTTCTCCAATAAAACAAATAGTCCTTTATTTGGTGGACTGTGGTAAAGAGGTTATTGTCAAGGAGGGCACTTGTGGAAAAGAAATAAAACAGATTTTTTTCCCCACTCCGGACATCTTCAAGTTGCTAAGGTTGAGAAACACTGATCTATAATATTACGCTTAGAAAATATAAAATACATAACTCCTATGCATCCTTTCTGCAATAAAACAAATAGGCCTTTACTTGGTGGACTGTGGTAAAGAGGTTATTGTCAAGGAGGGCACTTGTGGAAAAGAAATAAAACAGATTTTTTTCCCCACCCCTTAGGGCTGTTTCATTATTCCAGACAAGACTTTATATTGATCCGCCTCTATTTATTTCTAATTTTGTTGCATTTGATTGAACTGAGCTCTAAATCTTCTCATGGCATACATGTTGTAAGAATGCAATTTTGCTACAAGAAGTCCAAGGTAGCAATGTTCTCCTTTTATGCTCTAATTTAGTCTGCTTCACTGCAGATTTAGGACTCTCAAAGAGCATTTTAGCACAAAGACCAACGGTATATTATATAACTTCAATTCTTTAAATAGCAAATGTGACACTAACTACTCCGGATATTTGAACCTCTATGTAGGAGTGATCCACAAAGGATCCACCGCTTTTATTAGGCCTACTAACCAGGCTTGATCCCTCCCCTAATACTTACTATTCCATTGGTTGGCCCTATAGCTGTGGCCAAAATAAGTTGAACAATCCTTGCCTTCCAGAGACAGCAAATTGAAGCAATATGTGCATTATTTCCTTCTATAACAAACTCTGCACCCACAAAGGTGACATTCCAAATTAGCTCCCAGTATAGGCTGTCATGATTCCCCACAATATTCTGATAGTATGCTTCACAAGGAATACATCAGTTTTACCCCAACATTCTAGCTAGCACATAACAGCTCTTTTCAATGACTGTAAGATAGAAAATCATTTTAGAATGTAATATGGTGTGGAGAACTTGGAGACGGAAAATGCCAATTTGTTTATGAACTTTTGATGTAGTATTTCTTATTCATCTTTCAAGATATGGTCTTCCCGAGGCAGTTCACAAAGAAACTTGCACTTTTTGTAAAAAATTAAGCATGTCCAAGTTTCCTTTGCTCTAATAATTTTGGTGTTTTTTTTAAAAAAACAACAACTAACAAATAGCACATGATGTTTTTAAAATGAGTTTGTTGAGTTTTTTCAGCTCTTGCTCTCTGAAGAGAAAATGGTCATTCTGGTGGCCTTTTCTTGGCAATAGCACATTCACTTTTATTTAGACAGCCTTTGTCCCCCCCCCCAAACTGACTCATAATTCGATGAATGATAATTACTTTAATTGTTTGCTTGCAGTTCTATAGATAATTTACTTTCTTTTTTCTTATTTTGTGTTTTTTAAAATCATTTAATTGCTGATTGCATATTATTACTTATAAGTCCATGATTTAAATTTAAAGTCAGAGCAAACAAACAAAAACTAGAATGATAAAATAAATAAACCATACTATACATTTTTTATTCTATGTGTAATTCAGAGTTGAAGAAAATGAGACCACACTTGGAATTCTGTGTCAAGTTCTGGTTGCCATGATATAAAAAAAGATGCTGAGATCCTAGAAAAAGTGCAGAGAAGAGCAACTAAGATGATTAGGGGACTGGAGCCCAAACCATACAATCAATGGTTGAGGGAACCAGGTATGTCTAGCCTAACAAATAGAAGAACTGGGGAGACATGATAGCTGTCTTCAGGTACTTGAAGGAGCGGTCACAGAGAAGAGGAGGTGACCTGTTCTCCAAAGTACCTGAGAGCAAGACAAGAAGTAACAGGTGAAAAATCACCAAGCAGAGATCCAACCTAGAACTAAGGAGAAATTTTCTGGCTGTGAGAATAATTAATCATAGGAATGACTTGCCTGCAGAAGTTGCAGGGAAAGCTGACAGCCCAGGGATTGAGATTTGAGCACAGCATGATAGGGTGAGCTCTTGTTACTTTCCCACCTTCCTACCCACTTAGCAGTTCAAAAGCATGCAAATACAAGTAGATTAATAGGTGCCACTTTGGTGGTATGGTAACAGGATTATGTGTACCTCAGCATATAGACATGCAAATCACATGACCACGGAAATGTCTTTGAACTACACTGGAGATGAGCACCACCCCCTAGTCTTGGAAATGACTGCATAGGGGAAACCTTTACCTTTTCTTCCTATGAATATTTATCTTTAAGTAACTAGCAATATTTTGGCATTCCTATTTAATAAATGTTAAAGCCAAAATATATCTATGATTTAACATTGCACACATTAAATCAAATGTTAAGGAGTCATTGCAGCATGGAGTACCATCTGCTTATCTTGTTGCAATCAATCATTTTAATAAGAGATCATAATTATTTACCTCATGCAGAAAGAAGCACTATAAAAAAGTTCTAGATGCTTATTTCTCTCAAACTACTTTTGTGTTTGAAAAATAAATGCCATTTGTTTTTCATGCTACTATGTTGATCTGACAACAACATTTGAAGGGGACCATAAGAAACAAATATTTCAAAATGTTGTGCAAAACACTAGTTGATAAAATTTGACAAGATGAAAAAGTCATCACTGGTACCTTACTTGAAACATCTGATAATTATGTGTTAAATAATTGCTATTGCATCCAGAAAGTCTCTTTTTGAACTAAGGCAATCAAGGTTAAAATAAATTCCAGTATGTACATGAAACTATTTTTTTAAAACAAACATAAGAATCCAGATTCTAGATTGAGAGCATTGTTTGGTTTCAATTAATTAATTATTAATTCAGATTGCACAGTATAGTTTTCTATAGTGCACATTTCATTTACAAGAACTTATTGTCATAAGATATGTTAATGGTCCTTAGAAAGCTTTAAAGGGAATTAGGTGGCTTCAAAAGGAAGGATAGGAATATCAGTAGCAATTAGTTGTGATTATTAAACCTTTGGATATGAGATCTTAGGACAAAAATTAATCAAGATGAACTGTGTCTCATAGATTCCTGCTTTTGATCTTTACAGATGTTTTTATCTGGTATTATGAAAAATAGGTCGCTGGATGAGATGAACCTTGGTTTGTCTCAAAAAACGTGCATTGTGTTTAAGTATCATTTGCTGGATTTTCATTGCTATCTACTCCATCAAGGCTACACAATCTGTAGATCCAAGTCACACGTGGCTTCCGAAAGCAAAAGGAGAGAAATGATTGAATAAGTGTGAAATAATAAGACTAATTGGATTTAGTTAAAGTATATTTCAATTAAATTAATATTAAATCAAATTTTACTTTGTTCTGGCTTCATTCACTTTAAGCTGGCCTCACAATTCTGGCCCTCAGCCCAGAAAATGTTTTGCCTCTTAGTATTACAGGAATTACTGGAGAAACAATTAGCTTTCAGCAGAATTAGTTAGGTAACTCAAATATACTGTGGAAGTATTTGTTTTTCTTTTGCTTCTTGATTTTCATTTTCAGTTTACTCCCTTCCTGCTAAGTAGCATCTTTGCATCCATGAAACTCTTCCCAATCCTAAATACACTATGCAAATAAGGCTTATTTTGTAAAGGAACTAATGCCCACTGCCATGTTTTGTACATATTATATGCAAAAATGGTAGTTTACATTCAGTGCATATAATGAAGACTCCAATAAGCTGGTTTTTTTGCATCTCATGCAAAATATGTCAGTTGCTATACTTCCACATGCATCCACTTCAATCTCACCCCACTTCCAACTGCACTCCCACATAAGTCTGCATAGTTGTTATACTATTGGGATGCATCATTTTATACTTTTGCAATTGACTGCTCTTGAAGACCATCAGGAGGTTACAGTGGTTCAATTGTAGTGGCCTTGTGTCACTGCTGCTATGTAAACTGCATTGGTTGCCAATTGGCTTCCATTGTAATTCAAGGTGTTGGTCACCACTTATAAAATCCTATGTCCAATAGGGTTCCACCACAAAACCGCGCTCGACTAAACCACGTCTGACTAAACCGCGTAGCTGACGTCATCAACAGGGCGACAACAGCGCGGAGACAGAAGCACACTGTAAACCCTAAACCTAAAATTAACCCCTAAACCTAAACCTAACCCCCCTAAACCTAATCCTAAACCTAATCCTAAACCTAACCCTAAACCTAACCCTAACCCTTAACCTAACCCTAAACTTAACCCTAAACCTAAACCTAATCCTAACCCTTAACCTAACCCTAAACCTAAACCTAACCCTTAACCTAACCCTAAACCTAACCCTAACCTTTAACCTAACCCTAAAGCTAACCCTAAAGCTAACCCTAAACCTAACCCTTACCTTAAGTTGAATCGGCTTGCTTTCAAAGCGCTATTTAAAGTGCCCTTCTTTCTCCGCGCTGGCTGTTGTCGCCCTGTTGATGACGTCAGCGATGAGGTTTAATCAGGCGCGGCTTAGTTGACCGCGGTTTTGATGGGTCACGCTCCAATAGTTCCTCCTCTCCCCCTCCCCCTTCCTAGGTGCAAGCAGATAGAGTGGGTACACTCCAGGTCCTTTCCATCAAACATTGTTACCTTGTGGAACCAAGAAATCATTGCTTCTCATTTGCTGTCCCAGCCCTCTGGAAGAGCATCTGGCCAGAGAAACATATGACATCTACTTTTCTGGTATTTTTGAAGGTTCTTAGCTCTGTTCACATGCTTGTGGTTAATGTATTTGGGAGGCCTGTCCTGCTTTTGCTGTGATGGTTGTTTTTAGTTGCAGCTGATGTATTTTGTATTATGCTTTTAACTATTTAATTGTATATTGGATTTCGCAAGCAACCATAATTTCTTTTATATCTCCGACCTTGACCAAAATGGCCTCTTAGCTTTTTTCCTAATTGCCTCTTATAGTTTGTCTAAATACTGGAACATCTATGTGCATTAGCTTTTCTGATAGAAATATATATTTACCTATTAATCACTTATTTGTTCAGCTAAAGCAGTATTCCCGGTACAATTAGGAGATGGCTGAAAAGTACAGCTGACTGTTCTTTGCCCTCTCTTTCAGTACAAAATATGCATCAGTGGATTGTAACAAGCATTAAGGTCCATTCTAATCCCAGCTCTCATTTACTTTATTCTTTTTTTTTCTGCATGTATTGGTCTTGACAATGAAAGCAAGAGTCCCTGTTCAATAATAACAATTACAAGGGTAAGCAAAATTTAAGACTTCAGAGCTCACAATTCTTCCCCATGACCTTCCAACAAGCCATCTGGTGATGCGATAATGAACAGAAAGAGATTAATATTTTAGGTCCATTTTTGGTATTTTTTTCAGGATTTAAAGAATTTAAGGAAACATAAAATGGGCAGGAGGAGGAAACCTTTCTGTAAATTCATATTTTACCTCAAGAATTTCCTCCAGCTAGCTGTTTTTGGAAATGCTTTACTTTGCCCAAGGCTCTATATATCTCCACAATGCTTTTACTTGATCTCATTACTTTAAAAAGTCTTTGGATTCAGCAGATTCCTTTTCTTCTCACTTCCAGATTCCTGATTTTCTCCCATTTTATTTTTCATTTTTCAGCAGATAAAACCACAAACAGAAAATATGAGGCAGACTCATTGAAAGCATTTGCTTTCACTCTAATACTACTTTGATGGGATGAAAGAAGAAATTAGGTGATTAATTTAACAAAATAATGGAGGCTTTGAAATTTCCTTTCCCATTAAAAGAGAAATTCCTATTGAAAATTTCAGTGGAAAAATCTGCCTCTGAGGCCTTTTTATTTTAAAATTTATTAGTGTACCATGAATAAAATTTGTTATAATTTGTGTGTCTCAATGGCTTGTGGATAAAACCTTGATTTAGTTGCATTACAGTGGATGAATGAGTTTGTAAAATTCTATGTAAGTCCTAGTCAAAGCAGTGCACTTTGAAACTCAAACTCCATATGACACAATATATTGCTTTATTCTTGAGATGACCTGGCATTTCTCCAAAATAACTTTTTAAGGAAAAGATCAAAGTTTTTGTTTCTCTTGTATTCTATTACCCCAGAAATAGAATTTGTAGAATTTCTAAAAATGTTCTCCATTGTCTGTGTTTGTGTCCATCCAATGTGCACAAGCACACACACATTGGTGTGTGTGTGTGTGTGTGTGTGTGTTACTATTTGTTCCCTACAAATAGTAGGGAAAATATAACAATAAGTTATAAAAGGGTACAAACTGAGAACATAGTTATTTCTACTAGCAATGGAAACAAATCAGCAAAAGGAAGAGAAACTGAAGGATGGACAATGCGTGATGGCCATTGTTAATGATGAGCCCTATTATAATTTATGCACTCCTTTCTTAAATTTCTCTTACGACATCTCAAATTTACTCTTTAGGTAAATTACTTATACAAAGTTAAAGTTAGAATCCCAAAGTTGAACTTGGTTCTTGGTAGTTCCACTCCTCAAATCCTCAAAAGTAGTTTAAAAGCAAATAATGGTTGCCTTTACTTCTGTTGACTTGAATTGCTGTGAACAAGACATGAAATTCACTACCCATGATTTCCCAAATACAAGATTTTCATATCATTTATTAACCTGACTTCTTTAAGACTAGACATGCCTAATGAAAACTCACTAATATTTCTCCTGAGTTCAGTCACATCGCTCCTTCATAATTCCTTACATCATGTAGAAGCCGCTTTCTCCTTTATTCTTTACATCATATGGAAATCTTTTTCTGTTTTTCAAGCCATTTGACTGTCTCCAACCTCCCATGTAAATGTTACTTATATTAACCTTGGATAATTTCTCCATTAGTGATTTATATCAATTTCTAGCATCACCTAGACTTTCTTGAAGTTATACAAAACCTAATATTATAATTATGATTGGATGAATCTGGAAGTTCTTCTAAATTTCTTATGGGGATCTTGACCTAGAAATGTATGAACTTTTAAAGTTCTGAAATGTGGAGATATAATATAACAAGAATGACTATTTTATTAGGCTATCACAGTATTACAGCATAACCTTAAAATTTAATTGTCCTTCTGACAGACAGAGAATGTAAGACTAAGATTACAATTATGCTCTTGATATTTAATAAAATTACTCTTGAAAAAGAACATGAGGATGTTTTTTATAAATTTAAGGCTTCTGTATTACTAAGTGGATTAATTATTTTTATTAGACTGTTATTATTTAAATTAAAAAACTCAACAAAGCATTATACAAGTTTCTCTAGTTAAGAAGATTTTCTGTCCCAATTACTCCTATTTATTCATTTTCGTGGTTGTTTGTTTACATTGAATTTCTATGAAAATATCTTGGGTAGTTGAAAAATAAATATTAAAACCATAAAATATACAATATTATTAAAATTGATATGAAATCAAATGGGAAAGAATTGAAATACTGTAGATGCCAAAAGAACCATCACAGTAGCTAGAAAATTCCAGTTGGTCTTTGTTCGCAATGTCTCATAACACATGGAGACTCTGTATATATTTCCCCTAATTTATATAAATGTTGAATTGTATTACCCCAATCTATTTTTTTAAAACCATCAATCATCCTGCTTTCTGCCTTTGACATAAAAATTTCTTCAACACAGGCCGTTAAGATGCAAATCCTTCTGATGACAGCTCTTTTCAAATATGCAATTACCATTGATGATGCTAACTTTTGAATTCTGTGTGTGTGTGTGTGTGCGCGTGTGCGTGCATGCGTGCGTGTGTTCCCATGCACATATGCCTGTATATGATTTTTTTACAGGGAGGAATCAAAGTATTCTGCAAATGTGTGCATCTGGGAACAGAATATCCACATTCACAAAGGAATTAATAAAATAATTATTTTACATCTAAGAAAAAAAAACCTTACAACAACAACTCCACCCCTTCTCAAACTTCAATTCATTCAACATTAATCAAGGAAAAAGTCAACTATAAGTTCCAAGTATGTTTGTAAGTTCCATAGGTTTGTACAGAGTCTACACCAGTGGTGGATTCAATTTTTTTTACTACTGATTTTGTGGGCATGGCTTGCTGGACATGGTATAGCTTAGTGGGTGAGGCTTGGTGGGTATAGCAGGGGAAGGATACTGTAAAATCTCCATTCCCACCCCACTCCAGGAGAAGGTTACTGCAAAATCACCCATTTCCTCCCGATCAGCTGGGACCCGGGAGGCAGAGAATAGATGGGGGTGATATTTACTTGAACTACTCAAAATTTCAGCTACCGGTTCTCCAGAACTGGACAAAACCTGCTGAATACCACCTCTGGTCTACACTCAATTAGGCAGGTCATTCACAGTTAAGACCAACTTTGTTTATTTATATAGATAATTTTAAGCTTCTCTACCCTAAAACAGATTCATGCACGGGATATAAAAAATTGGGCTTGGAAATTAATAGAAATGCAATACAGATGACTAATATAATATGTCATTCAGTTCTAATAAACATTTGGGTTACTCTGTAACTAGACTGGTTTAAAAAATAAAAAGTGCCACAGATTAAATGTACCAAAACATGACTTTGAGTACTTCAATTACTGTATTCCTTTGGTAGAATCACTATCCAAAGCAACGATGCCAATAGAATATTGCAAGCCCAACAGAACACTCCTTCAGAAACATAATACATGGGTTCCTATGACTTGCTATTTGGAGTCTGATCGCTGTTCCTAGCAATTGGTCTTATTCTGCAGCTTGCTAGGCCTGAGGAGGTACTGCTTTAAAGAGTGCAACCTTCAGGCCTTTATCCTTTTACATTTTGCCTGTTCTTTAGTGTATAGTATAATTTCCTGGGAATTGAAATCCATACATCTTAAAGTTGCCAAGTTGAAAAACACAGGTCTACACTTAATATTTTGGCATGTTGGTGTCAGTTTGGTTCTCCTCACATTTTGACCTTGCCATAGTATGCTTCCCATCATCACTACTTGGAGGAGTCAATATCAATATTGTTACAGTTGTAAAATAAAACTGGTTGTAGGGATTATGTTGGAAACAATGACAAGGCCTTAAAGGGCATTGGGTTAAAGAATGAGAAGCTTATCCTCTAAAATACTACCTAGCTGACTAGTTGAATTACCTAGACCTTGTCTATGTTAAATGCCATTATATTAGTTCTCTTTGAGTCCATTTATCAAACCAGAATAGTGCTTTGTCTAGATTAGATGACAAGGGAAATGAATAGGTGGCTTACATTTTCAAATTGAGGATATCTAAGTTAACATCTCTGCATGATCTTTCCCAATAGTTTCCTTAAACCATGAAAACATCTTGAGACATTTCAAAACTTCTTTTTCACTGCTATTTGAATGATCTCTCCCTCCCTCCCACCCTCCCCCCGTCTATCTCTATCTCTATCTCTATCTCTATCTCTATCTCTATCTCTATCTCTATCTCTATCTCTCTATCTCTCTATCTCTATCTCTATCTCTATCTCTATATCTATATCTATATCTATATCTATCTATCTGGATATCTCTGTGCAAGCCCCCCAATCACAATTAGAATTTGCAAGTAATTAGAAGAGTTAAAGTTTGGTACAAAGAGAATTGTGGAAAAAAGTAAAAATTTGAACCTGTTGAACAAATTAATGAAAATAAGACCTTTGAAGATGTGGCAAAAATAAACAGGAAGTAAGTTAGCCAAGGGTGAGACAGATTGATGTGGAGATAGTGAAATGGCAAGAAAGAAATATGAAACTAGCCAGAACAATAGGAGATAAAACTGTTCTGAGCATTGGTAAAAAGAGTACTATATTCTTGGAGATATAGAACCCAAGGTAAGAATTGGGGACAAATGTTCAGCAGAAGTAAACCTAGGGCAGCAAACAAGACACAGTGAAGAAGAAAAGAAAAGAAATGAAGCATAGAAGAAGCAATTTAAAAAGAAAATAATAAGGAAAAAGGTAGGGAGGCATTTTCCCCCTCTCTGTTTGCAACAAGTAAAAATAAGGGAGGGAGGGAGGAAGGAAGGATTCTTCAAATGTGAATAGTTAATATTTACTACAACCCTCTGTGGGGAGCACACCATTAGGCCTAAGAAAGTGAAGTTATGACCAATATTTTACATATTGAAAACTTCTGAACAAGCTAAAACAATTTAAGAAGAGATTAACTGATTTTAGTATACTTTTAGTATGTATCAAAAGCATAAATTGACCATTTGGAGAAATAGCTTCTGCTTTTGCTTATTTTTCTCCCTATGGCCCAATACATCTATTACAACTGTAATCTAATTTGTCTTATTGTGCATTTAAACAAAAAGTTGCTTTTTGATTGTTAAACAATATATTGTATTATATTTCCATTAAGATGAAATTTTAGTACAGAACAGAATCTAAGACTAAATTCTGAAATACAACTTATTAGGTAAAATAAGAATAAATATAGAACAAAAATATTGAACTTTGTCCTAAAAAATCATTTACTTAGAACACCTAAAGAATGTAATGATGCACTTTCTGTAATATGGCAGCCTATTTAACACATTTCCAAGCATTCTTCTCCTTCTTAGTTATAATATCTTAACCAGAATTTGACTTGGGATAGATAATTCTCATCTGGAAAATTGTGTTGAATAAGGTTTATGCCAAATATTGTATCTTTTTTGCCAAAACAATGTACTGCTGTGGTATGCTACTGTGAAATACTTAGATTTGCTGCTAGAAAGAAAATCCAATCACCATGCTGGTTCAGGAATGTATGTATGTAGGTACAGTATGTATGTATGTATGTATGTATGTATGTATGTATGTATGTATGTATGTATGTGTATCTCACCCACCCCTGAACTGATTATTCCTTTTTTTTACAACAATGAAACTGGAGCAATGTTATAAGATGACTTAGGGTGCTTCCAATAGAATCAGAAGAGAAGAATACAATAGCTCAGTTAACTGCCAGTTACAATCTCTCAGAAACCATTTAAATGGTATATAAAGAACATTTATGCTAAAGAAGTATCCATCCCTTCATCTCCCTCCATCAATATTTAACTGAAAAACTTTTAAGTGTACAATTTTTTATTTAAGACTTTTTCTGTCCACCTCAAAATATCTTAAAAATGCTTTCTCATTCTTGTAGCTTTTGTTAAGTAAGACAGTCTGAAGATGACATGGATTTAATTTCATCATTGGAGAGTTAGAATGTCTATAACTTGTTAATCAAAAGACTAGAAAAAAGTATAAATAAAATGTTCCTCCTTCACAATTCTCATCCACTCCCAACTACAGACACTGAAGGAATCTTTACACAAATTTGGTGACCTATCAATTAAACAGTGTCACTTTTTATTGATGGATATATATTTATGGAACCAAGAAGGTGTGTTTTCTGTGTCACAATGCCTACCCAATGCAAAACCAGCCTTTAGCTAGCCCTAACCCCGCCAGCCTTTCAGAAGACACCTAAAAACTTGGTGCAGTTCCTGCAGGAACTGGGGCACGTAAATGTGTGAGTCTGCTAAAAATGTAAATATCACTGTTGTGTCTTGTTCCTGATGTGGTTTGTATTTCTTTACTATTGTACTGTTGCAGTTTCATTCAGTTTACAATTCAATTACATTTTCTTCTTTAATGTTTCCAACTTTGGCATTTTAGTCTCCAATCATAAGCAGTATATCTTCCTTGCAAGTTCTGCTAATTTCAAATTGAACTTGATCACAAAACCAACTCCTTTTTTTCTGCGTGGGTGGTAGGAGCATAAAATTAGATGATTGCCATATTGGAAAGTAATTGGACAATCCACAAACTCTATCACATATTATTGGGTCATTGATGGCATTGCAACCAAGTGCTATTCTTGCTGGTTATAAAAAAAATGCCTTTCCTTTTTTTTATTTCCACATACTTAATAGTAAACAATGTGAAAGTACTGAAGTATAACTGAAAGTATCCAAGTGTCCAGAAAATTTCAGTTCACTGATGTCTAAGATTATCAATCTGCAGTTGTTTCAATTGTTCTGTCACTTTCTTGAGCTTTTCTGTGCTCATATTTTTTACATTCTATTTTCCCACTGTAGCTTTGTCTTTGCCGCTTTGGATTTATTTTTTCATTACATGGCAATATCAACAACTAGATATCTCAAAGGTGTATATTCAGCTACTTCATTAACAACATTATGAAAAATAGCTTTTCGTTCAGCAACATGTTGAGTGCCCTCTGATCTAAGGGGCCCGTCATCTAGCATTATATCTTCAATTATTTTAAGAACTATGGGTTTCTTGATAAAAAATACAGGACTGTTTTATCATTGTCTTCTCCTGTACAGTATGAATTGATACATTTGCAATTGTCATTAAAGATAGACATCTCCCTCCAACATCTTCTTTTATTTTTTGCTGCTCAATATAATGTATGTTTGCTCTACCTGGGCAGCTGGGTTTACCTTTAAGCCTTGAGAGACCTGCTGGGAATATCTAGACTTGCCATATATTCCCAATATTGTTTGTTCATCCCTCCCAAGAACATCCTTTCCTTCCCAACCCTACCACAATGGGGCAGCACTACAGGACTTTTAAGGAACAATCATGCCTTAATATATAAAGTTATGAACAAAAGAAATGTACAGCAGGATGATCCTGAAAAGCTAGTAAGAAAAGCAATGACAAGCTACTTTTGAATTGATGCAATTTGTCTCAAGTCATAGTCATGCAGAGAAAGTCATGTAGAGAAAGTCATAATTCCTAATAGGAAATGTGAATATTAAGAAAAAAATGTTTAGAATCATATATATGACTGAAGAAATAATCAATGTAAATTTCATAAAAAAAATAATTTTAAAATTATCACACATGCATAAATTAAATGAAATAAGGATAGGAAAATGGAGAAAACAAATGAAATTCAGTTTAATCTGTCCCTAATATACATTGAAAACTGACTCATTTAAAATTCTCTGGATAAGGTCCAGAGAGTTTTAAATCAGTCAGTGAACACACACATATCCAAAGATTAGTAGACAATAGTGAACAAAGAAAATCATCTTCTAGTCCGTCCATCTACTTAAAACTGTCAAACGTGGAAAAGGTCCTGAGTAAGCAAAGAAAAATACCCTCAATTAAATCTTCAAGACATCTTTAATGCTATACAAAAGAGTTATGTTTTTGTCTGAATATCTTTTAATAGTATATCAATATTGGTCCTATTGTACAATTACATATTTTCCAGTTTCCAGGGTGATAATATTACAAAAGTTTTGGACTAGATTTAAGTGATATAATATATTCTCACTTTCTTTCTATGTCTCTGCCTTCCTCTATTTGCATCTGTTACGGATATATGAAAATATCTTGATACTACTTTTATTTTGTCCTTGGCCCATAAAAGGAGAAAATGCTTAACTCATTGTTAACTGTATCATGTCTAAAATAACATTTTCCATTTTAAGCTGATAGCATCCAGGGGCAATAGCAAGGTATATAGAATATTGCCTCTTTTGCCAACTATTCTGTTGGCATCACAATCAGATAAACTTGAAAGTGAGATCTAGCTGGTTGCAATTGTCCATGTCTGAGTGTCTAGAGGAAAGAAATTCTGCTTGTCCCTTCCAAATGTGTGGATACAGTTCTTATATCTCAGCTCTATAGCTAGGATGTTATGTAGGCATCACTATATACAGATTTGTGGTACCATGGAGTTCCAAGACAGTATTGTATCTTTGCTCATCTGCTTTACATGCTTTCTGGCATAGTTTCAGAGAGGGAGACGATTACAGCAAGGACAGAAGTTTCAGCCAGCAAGTTCATGTTTCATTTGGTTTCACTTGGAGTCTGAGTTGAATTATGAATATTTCTTTCTCCCTGGAACTGGTTAAAGAGTAAATTAATAAATAATGAAATACTCAGTTGATCAGTTAAAGAACATTTTTGTTTGACCCTTAGTTGGAATAGATGAAACAAGATTTACTTGAAATGGCAATGAAACATATCATTACACTAACTGAATCACTTAAATTAAAAGTCAAAGAGAAAATATTGGAGTACCTCTAAAATGCATGAATTATATGACTTTTGGATCAACACTTCACAAACCTAAATTTCTGGTTGGTACACAGATGAATGAGTTTTTGCAAACTCAAATAACGAAGAATTGATAATATTTGGAAGAACTATCTAGTACAGAAAAACGCACTAATCCTGACAAGTACAGGCTTATTACTTGTCTTCTCCCAACATTTAAATAATTTACTGCAACAATGACAAACCTAATATATTTTATTGGGGGGGGGGAGCAGATCTTTTCCAAAGAACTTCCAAAGGCACAAAACCCTCATTATTATTTGAAAAGATGTGCCCACTTACAAATAATTTAGATGCAACCAAATGGCTATCAACTCTTAAAGGTAAAAAAAAATATCCATTTGCAATATAATTGTGGCCTAAAATTATTTAAAAAATCAAATCTACACTTTAATGGCTCTTGAAAACTGCCCATTTGTATGTAAGAATGAAATTCCATATAGAGAAATATACAACTTTTACAATTAAAAGAAGCAAAATTGCTTTTAAAAAAGATGGATTATACCTAATGAACTGTAAGTCTGGAAATGCCATCAGACCATTGCTATGAGAGAGGCAATATAAATATTTAGGATTAATAAAAGCTTCTTAACTTAAAAAGTTAAAAAGAATACTGGTTCCATAAAATTAATGTAGAAATTATTTTTAAAAAAATTAAATATAAGGGACATAATTAAAGCTATAAATATTTGGGCTGTTCCAATTATTGGATGTGTTGCAAGTATAATTGATTGGGCACAATGTTGAATTAGACACACTTGAAAGGAAAACAAGGAAATTAATGACCATGAATGATGCCTCCTACCCAAGAAGATATGTTGAAATGCTCTATTTTGCCAGAAGAAAAGATGGGTGGTAATTACTTATAGAAAGACAAACAGTTGAAAAAGAGAAAGAAGGCTTGGATGATTATATCAGACACAATGAGAAACTGCTACTGACAGAAATTTGTATTTATTTGTTTGTCAAACATGTACAAGATAGCAGGTATAAATATAAACATAGATATAAACAAAAGAAATGAATACAAATTGATGAGGACAGTAGGACAGGGATGTTAGGCACGCTTGTGTGCTTATGCACACCCCCTTTACATACCTCTTAGGAATGGGGTGAGGTCCACAGTAGACAGGCTGAAACTGTGAGGGTTTGAGGATGTAACAACGGAGTCAGGTAGTGCATTCCAGGTGTTGATCACTCTGTTGCTGAAGTCGTATTTTCTGCAATTGAGCTTGGAGTGGTTTACCTTCAGTTTGTATCAATTGTTTGCCCATGTATTATTGAGATCCAATTGTAAAGAGAAAGTACTAAACATTACAAAATTCAAAAGAAAAAAAAGGAAGCAATTCAAAATCAAATTAATGCCTAGAAATTTAAACCTCTTCATGAACAATGAACACATGCTTTGAATTATGCTAGTCTATGTTGTGGCTCATCAAGAGCCATTGGAGCTGCAAACATACTCCAACAGCGAGGGGCCTTATGAGTCAGCTCTGGAAGATGTGGAGGACCCTGGACAGGGTTCCGACTCCGAGCAGGGATCAGAGAGGCTGGTTGGCCACCAGGAGGTGCCTGAGGCATGGAGCAGCAGTGAAAGCCAAAGGGAGTGTGCTTCTGACGTCAGGCCTTGGAGCAGTGGGGAGGAGACAAGGGAGCTGGTCCTGGACGCCGGGCAACGGTGAGCCGATCGACATAGAGAACAACTAGGTAGATACAGAAGATAATTGGACCCAGGTGGTTGTAATTAGGCTCCTCTCAAGATAGTATATAAGGAGATACTTTTTGAGGAGGCTGGTTGCAGGATTCAACTTAATTATCAACGCTGGAGAAGCTGTTATCTGTATCTGTCGGAGTCTGGGTTGCTGCCAAGGTTCTTTATCTGTTTGTTCGTGTTTGGGCTTTCAGCCACCAAGATTTATGTTTCCTGCTAATAAAGTGTTGTGGCATTCCAGCTAAGCTTGTCTCGGCATTCGTTACTGGGCATTCGTTACTGGACGGAGAAGGGGGTCAGAACAGTCTATGACCACAATAAAGATTTGATTTGATGCTGTTGAAAGAAAAAGAGATAAAAATTTGACTTGGCAGAGGCTGAAAGCTGGAGTTTTTAAAAACAAAAGTGAAAGAGCAATTGTATCAGAAGAAGCACAGGCAATGCAGGCAAACTTAATCAAAGCCAAACATGAACATATTTGGAATGATAGCCAATATCAACTGTATAATATTAGAGATGAAACTGGAGAATACCTCGTTAATGGCTCTAGAAAAATTGCCTAACCTGAATATAATCAATACCAAGATAGAGTTGCAAAAACTCAGATGGACTTCAAAGCACTTTAAATTTTTAAATTGATTTTTATAGAAAGTCTTAGTTTTAAAAGCACTAGACACAGAGATGGGGTAAAAGCTGAGAGGATTTATTAAGCAAAGCATGGGAAAATAATAACATTAGGTGCTAAATTTAATATATACAGAAAATATCTACAGGCATGAAAAACATTTGGTAGAGGAGTGTAAATGTAGCCTAGAAATTTATATTCTTGTGCAAGCTGAATAACACTTATATTTATCAAAGGCAGCTAAAGATGCTCCTAGATGTCATAAAAAAGCTTTCTTAGCAAGGCCTCTACTGTAGCCTTCTCAAAAGTCACAAAATATTCTATTGAAGTTACTCATCCTAATTATGTACATGTATTTTTTAGACATAGTAATCAAAATCTTACACAAACAGTATCAGTTTATCCATCCCACCAACCCTTTTTGAGTATCTGGCCTTAGCAAAGAACTTCTAAAAGAAAGAAAGAACATTCTTGAGCAAAACTATGTGAGAAGATGACCAATCAAGAGGGAAGTGTATCAAACTATGACCCTGCTGGGCTTGTCTTCTGATGATGATGAGGAAGAAATAGAGAAAGGAAGAATAGTCCTGGAGGAGGTGATTCCAGCAATGTTGAAAACATGAGTAGACAACCAACAAACACCCAGGACTTCCTATCCATCCCCATTGACAGCATCTTAGACTTTGATGGTCAACCACCCAGGGCAGAGGTGGATTCCTACCTATTCGGTCCGGTTCAGGAGAATAGGTAGTAACTCCAGCAGACACGTGTACTATCCTCAGCGGTGCCATCTTGGTTTTCTGTTCTGTTCATGCGCAGAACAATCTTCATGGAAAAATGTATTTTCCCCCTTTTTACTGTTGTGTGCATGCACAGCCATTTTAAATGCAGATGCCCCACCCACCCACCTGCTCCACCCAGTCACTCCTCACCTCCCGGGTGGCTTCCCTGCCTATGCTGCCATGTGTTGCCTGCCCTGTGCCCCAACTGAGCTGCCACCTCCTCCTGCCTACAGGTAAGTCTCTCTAAAGCCCCCCTCACAGAGCTTGCTGCACCCCCCATCTCCACTGGGCTCACAACCTTCCCTTCCCCCACCTTTCCAGGATCCCCACCAGCCCCATTTTGGCTCACAGAAGGCTTCAGGGGGGCCTGCTAAGCCCAAAATAGAGCGTGGAGGGCTAGCAAGCCTCCCTGCAGCCCCCTGGGAGCAAAAGCACGGGGTGGGGGCTTCAAGAGAGAAAGAAATAAGGAAATCCTCACTGTTTGGGATCCCCAAGTGCATGGAGCAGAGGTCTGCAAACTTGGCAACTTTAAGACTTGTGGACTTCAACTCCCAGAATTCAACTCTGCTGACTGGAGAATTGTGGGAGTTGAAGTCCACATGTCTTAAAGTTGCCAAGTTTGCAGACCTCTGGAATGGAGTTGAGAGCTTATTGAAAATACGGCTAGCTATCCTTGCTCAGGCTAAGCTAATCAATAGTGGAAGGAAGGGAGGGAGAGAAAAAGGAATGGAAGGAAGGACCACAAACCTGGCACTAGATGCAGCTTCAGAGGATGCTTTGAAACAGCACAGCAATCCAGGTCTGGAAGGGACCTCAGAGGTCATCTAGTCCAATCCCCTGCTGAAGCAGGAGACCGGTAACGTGCAGTCAGGGGAGGCAGGGGAGGCAGGGCCTCACCACTGTCATCATGAAAAGAAAAGAAAAATTAAAAGGAAAAAGGCTGAGGTAGTTGCTGCCAGAGTCACAGTGGATGACTCTGCTTAGTGCTTAACTGTTTAAAAAAGCCTCTAAAGGAGGAGGCGGGAGAACCACATGCCTCATTTAGTCTATCTTTATGATCACTCGAGCAGAGTTAAGCAAGGGTTAAAAGCCGAAAAATTCCTTATGTAGATGAGGCACGTGGTTTTCTTGCCTCCTCTTGTAGAGGGCACTTTTTTTAGAGACTTTTTTAAACAGTTAAGCAGAGTCAGCCATTGGAGACTCTGGCAGCAGCTAACCCAGCCTGACCTCAGCAGCTCTTGCCTTTTTCCTTTTACATTTTTACATTTTCATGATGGCAGGCAAGAGCAGAGTTGAAATCCTCTGTGAAACAGCTGGAAAAGGTATGTGGGTCGGAGGGAGGGGGAGGAATTCAAAATTAATGTAATTTGTAAGTAATTGTATTATTGTAAGTAATTTGTGTGTGTGTTTTACCCACCTCTGCTGGCACGCGGGCTGGCACTTTTTTATGTTGGACATAGCGACAGGGCTTTGGGACATAGCAGCAGGGTGGCTTTTGCCTCTAGCACCGGGGCGGGAGGGCAGCTTTGGTTCCATCCAACATTGATTCTTTGAAGCTTTCCATAGGTCCTCCATTGGTTCCATCCAGCATTGATTCTTTGAAGCTTTCCATAGGTCCTCTCTGCTTTTAAAGTCTTCCATTGCTAAGGAAGTTTTTCCTCTATGGCAGACACAGCGCCGGGGCATCCAAAAACTTCTATGGTGAACACAATGCTAGGGCTTTTGGGCGTCCAAAAGCCCTGCCACTGTGTCTGCCATAGAGGTGGGACGCATCCCACCTCTATGGTGGACATAGCGCTGGAGCGGCCAAAAGCTCTTTCTTGACAGCGGCCAAAAGCCGCTTTCTTTCTTTTTGCCTCACCAGCCATAAACCTCACTGCACGTCACTGCAGGAGACCTCATATCATCTTGGTTATTTTAGTGCCTCTAACACCGAGGAGAAATTCCCAGAAATCCCCAGGCATTGCCAACCTCTCTCTCCAATAAAAAAAGCCTAGAGCAAAAACTTCATGCAGTATTAAAAGAATAGAAAAGGGGGCTGCTATTTATTACTTAATAGGCTGCTAAATTGGCAAAATGGACAGCTAAATTGGCCATGCCCACCCAGTCACATGATCCCCAAACCACTCCCATATGATCACATGACTGCCAAGCCACGCCCACAAAAAGCCACGCCCAGAGAACCGATAGTAAAAAAAATTGAAACCTACCACTGACCCAAGGCTAAGCAAAGATATACTTTAAAGATTCATATCAGTCAGACTGGCCAAGAAAGAGGCCAGCAGACTCTAATCAAAAGTGTGCTTAGCTTAGTTTTTGGCTGCACTGCCTAGATTCTTTTTTGTTTACTTTGCTATGCTGGGCATAGAGCTCTGGATACTACCTCACCGTATCCTTCTTGAATATGTCATTATGTTTATTGTTGTCATATTTACTGGTTAAGTATTGGTTACTGGTAAAAAGGACTCTACCCCTCTAAAATTTGTGCCTGAGTTTTGCCTATGAACTGGTCTATGACTGGCTTCCAGGTTGCCATCTCGCTGGATGGCAACCAGAAGGGCCAGTACAGAAAATGTTGAGGCATCTGTACTTTCGGAGAAAACTAAAGTTTTAACTACCAATAGTATGCACAAATATGCAGAAGAGAAACCATTTTATCCAGGAAAGCAGAGAAAAAAATGGAGCATACTATTTAAACTCACACCATGATAAATGTCTTTTGCAAAAGTATTATACCCACTGGGTGTGATGTAGAGCAAGGAAAAAGAAAACAAAGCCAGAGAAATCAGCCAGTCACATTACTTAGAATGCCTTGTAGCTGCATAATTGTGACACCCCAATTTGGCAGTGAACCAGAACACAAGGAATAGAGTATGGAATGGCAAGGGGAGCAGAAAATTCCAATTGTTTATAGTTATTCATCAATTCTAGGATGGAGAAATAGCACTTCAGCTAAACTGTAGGGAAGCCCAAAAGTTAAAATAGTAAATGGAACTGTATATTCAAGATTTTTTTCCTCCATTTTTTCCTCCACTGCAGACATTTTCCTAGCTCCAGGTCAAAAGCACAAAGACATGCAATTATATTATCAGACAGTGCTGATTTATTAAAGAAAAATTCATTACCACAATATTTCTCTAACAATTTAAAAGATGGTTCTACAGTGACAATATGTTTTATTTCAAGTTTTATATTTGTGAAACTATATAAAGGGGAAAAAATTTCAGTGTTTTTCCATGTCTTCTTCTGGAATGGTTTTTCAACTTCCCAATCCAGCCTAGAGCTATGTGATTTCATGAGGATCTTTCATCTTAGAAGTAACCAGGTCCCAACCTGATTAATTTTTCATGATCACCCAATGTCAGCTAGATAATGACACTTATCATTTTAAGAGCTGGCTAGGCTATAATCCAAACTGAGTTGCCTTCTCAAGCAAAAGATTTGGGGGAGTCAAGCAAATGAATTGTAGGGAGGCTAAAACAGAGCTATATTTTAAATGGGATGTGCTATCCCCCCATATCAGCCTGCTGCCTGCAAATGGCTAAGGACAAAATCTCATTTCTGCTCTAGTGGTCATAAAATTAAGCAAAGTATCTAGAAAGGGAGCTTGCTATTTTGTCCTTCAGACTGGGCAATAAAGATCTTAGACTCTCCATGTACCTTATTTGAACTTCCACACAACTCAGATATGAAACTACTCAGGTGCTCTAATAAGTTATTGCTTTATTATCAAAAAGGAGGCCTGAATATACCTAAAACATGCTGTCAAGGTTCTGAGTAATGAACCCAACAAATCCAGCAACTCTGAGACTTTTAGCTTTCTCAAAGGACTGTTTTATTGAGTACATCATTTCTGCACAGTTGAAAAACAAACCAGCTCTGGCTATTTCCTGTGCTTTCAGTGTAATTAAAGATTAGATAGCTCTCTCCCTCCTTGTCACAGGTCACGTTGTCCAATTAGGTGTTCTGGCGTCTTCTTGGTGACCTCTTTCAGTCTCTGGCCAGCACCTGGTAGGATGACCTTGGTTCCCACGAGAGAGTAAGTTGTTGATGTCTGATCTGAAATTCCAAAGCTTCCTCCTTCCCCCAAAGTGTGTCAAGATGAGAAACAGAGAAAATGGCTGTGACAAGCCCAACCCGTTTCGAAGTTGTCACATGCATTTGAAGATTATTGCTCTTTGCCATCCAAATTTCCTTTTGATAATTACAGTAGCAACTGCAAAATGTCATGACAGGAGAAGCAAGAATAGAATAGAATAGAATAGAATAGAATAGAACAGAATAGAATAGAATAGAATGACAGAGTTGGAAGGGACCTTGGAAGTCTTCTAGTCCAAACCCCTGCCTAGGCAGAAAATCTTATACCATTTCAATCTGTACTATTAGTCTGTGCTATTTTATAGTGCAGACTATAATAGTCTGTACTATTTTGACTAAATTGAGCAATCACAACTATTAACAAAGCAGGTCATGAGAAGGTAAACTTCCTGTGGGAGGAGCCTGTCGCCGAGGAGCTCAACGAAGCCCCTCTTAGAGTTCTGGTCTGTATATCTAATTAAGATCAATAGATATCATCCCTTTCTGGCAGAAAGGGACAGGCAGAAGCTCAGGTGTTAGGATTTATTCGTAGTTCACAGCCCTTTTTCCTTTTTTTTGGGCTGTGAATGAAGAAGAGTTCTAGCGTAACTGAGCTCTTATCTCCAGCCAGTTCTTCGCAGCTGCCTTTTTGCAGCCCTAGACAGCCGACTCCCTCACTCAGGACAATGATAAATTGTTTTTAAGATAATACGAGCGGGTCTTACTCCTGTGAGGTTTTTTTTTATAACTATCTAAACACCAGCCTTGTTTTTTCTTTGAACGTCTCTGCGCAATTGGGATACAAAATGGCGTTTTTACTGTGTTGGTGATTGATGACGTAATTAACTGGCTTTATTTCCCCGGAGACTGCTACTCATTAACAAGCAAAATCTACAAATAATTTAGTGAGAACTGACCAGCTGAAGACACTGTTTATCTGTCTATTCTCAGATTTTATCTATAATGTCTCCCAGGTCTAAACAGGCAAAAAAATCCTCCCCGATTGTGCTTAAAGAACTTGTTAGTAAATCGTTGCCTTTGTCTCCTACGCCACCTACTGGAGATTCTTTGACACAGGAGCTTTTCTTTCAAATAATTAATGACTTTAAGAAAGAGATCAAAGAATTTGTGCTGGATTTATGCGATAAAATACAGACCAAAATTGCCCAAATAAATGCGGATATGTTTGAAACCACGTCTATTTTGACAGATTATATTGAAGAAATGGAGACTAAATTGGAAACTTTGGAGGGGGCTAATTTTAAATTGACTTCTAATATCCAAGCCTTACAACAAGAGATTATGGACACTCAAACACAACTTACAATGATAAATTATAACAGAAAGGCGTCTGCAATAAGAGTCAGAGGACTGCCTGAAAAGAAAGGAGAAAACCTGAAACAGACTTTTGTAGAAGCTTTCAGCCAAGCGGTGGGAGGTCCGGGACTCAATTTTGATTGGAATATTCGAAAAATCTATCGCCAAAATTCGCATATAGCAGAGCAACGACAGCTTCCAAGAGACATAATTATATACTTTTTCACAAAAGAATCCAGAGATGCGATCTCACAAAAGTTTCATAATAGCAGGCTTCGAATCGATGGCCATGATTTGTTCGTCTTTAAAGAAATTCCGCTCCGGATGCTGCAAGCAAGGAAAGGCTACACTTTTTTAACCCAAGAACTCAGAAATCGTCAAATAAAGTATAGGTGGGAGGCCCCAGTTGGAATCACAGTTACATTTGAAAATCAAAGATTTCGCATCAATTCTGTTTCGGAAGCCTGGGATTTTTATTATAAAACTCTGAAGGCGGGGCTTCCTGACTCATTCGGAAACGCGGAAGGACAAGGTGAAGGAAAGACAAGCAGCAAGTTACTTGGTTACAAGTAGGAGGGAGGTGTTCTCCCCCTATTGGAGAGACAGAAGAGCGGAAACTGAGGATTCAGTCATATTTTCAAAGCAGTGGGACATGTGGTTACAAGGGAGAGGGTAGCCTTCTCTTTCCGAAGGGCAGAAGAGTAAGGAACATAGACCCAGCGATGTTCTTAAAATACCTTCTAAGCTTTTGGACTGATTATTTCTGTTTGGTAAATGGTAAAGCTGTGCATTGATGAGGAATCGCTTATTGCTTATTCCAGACAGACATTATACGGGACTTTTATAAGATTTACTTGAATCTTAATCCAAACTGCGCATGAATTGTGGCTTGGGAGGAATGGAGGGGGGAAGAGTGTGGCAGAAAGGAAGGTGGAATGGGATATTGATGAAGGGATCTTGGGATTGAATGAACTGGTATGGATTTTGGGTACACATTTTACGGATTTACATGCTTGAAGTATAACATAAAAAGCTTAGGATTTTAAAGTGAAGAGCGAGATCCTAATCATATGTAATTTCGGTTTGGGTGGAATGGAGATGTGAAATGAAGGGTAGGAAGATGAGTAGCGAAAGTATGACTAGATTGCTCTGTATTTGAAGATAAATTGATTTTTGTATAAACTAATATTTGAATATAAGGTTAAGAAAGGTTTTTTTGGAGAATTTACAGGAAGATGGGGGTAAATATCAAAGAAGTAAGGGACGAAGACAAAATAAAAATGGAATGATTCACACTGATTAAATTTTAAGAATGATGGGAGGCTGAGCATAATGCAAAAGATTTTTAAGAAGTAAGGGACGATGACAAAATATAAATGGAATGATTCACACTGTTTAAACTTTAAGAATGATGGGAGGCTGAGCATAATGTAAAAGATTTTTAAGTTTTTTTTATTTACTTACTTTTTCGTTGTTTTTTTTTTCTTTTTTTCTTTTTCGGAGTGTTCTTTTTATTTTATTTTCATTATTATTGTTAATAAGATATTTTGAAGGTGAAGGGTACTGAACTGTGCCGGGTGTGGGACCTGGGAAGTCGGAGGGGGTTAGGGAGGGGGGTTCATTGGGGGTGGGTGGGTGGGTGAAGATATAGTTTCAATACATAGAACAAGAAGAATACACTTGTATACTGTTGATTTTTATATTTTCTTTTTATTTTTCTCTTTTTTTTTCTTTTTGCTTTTTTCCTTTCTTTTTTCTTTTTAGCGTAACTGAATAGATTAAGGAATAGAATACACCATAGTGAGAAGTAGAGGAAAGGAAGAGGGAGAAGTAAGGAGGGAGGAAGAGGGGAATGTAAGGAGGATGAGAGGGGAAGGAGGCGAGAAAGGAAGATAGGAGGGGAAAGGGAAGTAGGAGGGGTGATTGTTGGAGGGAGAAAGGAAAGTTGGAGGGGGAGAAGAAGGGGTGTATGAAAGCGATAGGTCGGGTTTATGAGTTGTGTTTAGGTTGGGGTTTTTCTTTTCTTACTATTATATTTTTCAATATCCAGTATATAAGTGAATGTACAAAATTGAAAATGAAAATGAATAAAACATTTAAAGTAAAAAAAGAAGGTAAAGACTAAATGAGCAGAAGGCATTCCCAGCTGTTTTCATTCACAATGGGATGTGAGCAATGTTCCTAAGTGGGATACAGTCTTGGAAGAAGCAAATGACATTTCATGGACCATCATATCATCAAGCATATTTTGAAAACATAACTTTCATCATTTGCATTATAACCTTATGAAGCATGTGACATTATTTTCTTGACATTATAGCTTCTGCCAGATATTTATAGATGGAGAAAAGAAATGATGCCATCCAGATCATCAGATCATATTTCTTTTGCCCTATCAAAACATGAAAAAACCCTCAAAAATCAGCCTATTTTTATTCTTGTGGCTTATTCATTTCACAAGTTTTCATGAAAACACAAGAATGAGTCTACTGTAAAGCTGATGGAATTGCGAGAGATGATGAAACTGACAGCTTTGATGAAAGGAAAAAAAGGGATAAATTTTATTTCTACATGGAAACCATTATTAGACATTGTGCAAGAAAATGAAAGCTCTGAAAAACTGTTTTGGGGATTTGATGGTTAATATTATATGAGATTATTGAAATAATGTAGAGAAATATTAACCTTAGAGCAAGTGTTTGATGTATTGGAAGTGAGAGAATGTGCTCACATTTGCAATCTGGTAGGGAAGGTAAGTAAATCCCACTGCTGATCATAGGAGCTTAGAATATGGGTTTTGGAAAGTTAATAATGAATTAAGGGGGCAGAGAAATATGGAATTATAGAATTGATTAGAATATACTTTCTCATGGAAAAATGGGAAATATTTTCATTTTTTTATGATAAGGAGACCTTGAAGGCTGGACACTAGAACCAGGGGATTTAAAAAATGGAGCAGAAATCCTTATTGCAATATCTTTCAGCTAATGTTTTGGACAGAATAGATCAGATACTTGACAAAATTGATAGTGTGCATTCTAATGAAGTTGTAAAATAAGAATGAGTTTCACTGGATATTTATGAAATAATTTGAAGGGGACTTAAATGTAATTCAAATGGATCTGAAGGATGATTAATTCTCTAAGGGAGATGAACATACATTAAATCAGAAACCTGGTTTGGATATTTTTTCCTCACTGGAAATACAAAACAACTTTGCTTAAATTTGGGAGGACTGTTTTAGTTGTGATGAACAAAAAGATAAACTTTACTTATGGATACAAGAGAAATCTGTTAAAATTTTAAAGGAATTTAACTTTGAAAAACAGATGAGCAGCAAATTACTTCTGGGACTCTTTTTGAAGGAATCGAAGAATTTTTAAAAAACAGGAATGATTTATAAGATTGGCTTGTTTGATCATGGTTAAAAGTAGAAAATAGTTATATCTGGGTTCTCTTACAAAACTTTTGTTAACAAAGATTGATTAATGTAACATTTTGATTGCTTCTTTTTTCTTTTCTTTTCTTTTCTTTCCCTTTTCCTTTTTCCTTTCTTTCCTTTTTCATACCCATTTTTTCTTACTTTATTTTTTTTCTGTTTGCATTTTTTGTACTTTGCATTGACTTTTATTTTTACTGTACATGTACAGTTCTTAATAACCTTATTTGGAAAAAAAATAAGAATCTTGGATGAAAAACAAAATATCTGGTTGCCTTTCAAAAAGCACTTTTGGGTCAACCATGACCTGGATGATTGAGAAACTCCATAGACATTGACACCTTTGAAACTACTTTTTGACATTTTGAATGAAAGAGAAACAAAATATTAACTCTGAGATTTAGGATTAGATTTGTTTATTGATTATATTGTGTTGTATGTTATGACTTAATTTTTGTGAATTTCATATAAAAGCCAAAATACTAATATTTACTAGATTATATGTCAGACATATGCAAATATGTAGAGAATGAAAAAGTTCTTAGTTTTACTTTATCCTCTATTCATTTAAAAATATAATTATAAATGCAATTAATTCCATTTATGATAGAATTTAAATATCATTATTTCTGGCATAATGGAACCAGCCCCTGTCTCCTATGCAGTTAACAGGAGGGTAGCAATAGCACTTAGACTTATATACCGCTTCACAGAGCTTTTCAGCTCTCTCTAAGTGGTTTACCGAGTCAGCATATTTCCCCAACAATCTGGGTCCTCATTTTACCTACCTCAGAAGGATAGAAGGCTGAGTCAACCTTGAGCCGGTGAGAATTGAACTGCTGAATTGCAGCTAGCAGTCAGCTGAAGTAGCTGCAGTCCTGCACTCTAACCACTGCACCACCTTGGGTAAAAATGACAACCTTTGAACTTAGCCAAATCTTCTAAATTCTATAACTAGATTGTACCATTTCTTTCCATATTTGATTTTAGAAATGCTGGATCCTTTTCTTCCCATTTAGAAAAAGGAAAAAAGAAAATCTGGATAAATTCCTATCTTACCCATATCATATTACTTCAGATTTCTTCTTTTAGAATGTTCAGAGAAAGAATGATCTGTTATTAAAATATATATTTTCAACTTCTAGATCATTTAGACATTGTCAGTAATATATTAAGAATTATCTCTTTGTCTCGTGTTGTATTTCAGGTAAGATTAAGAAAAGCTCTGTCTGCACGCTATTAAGAAACAATGGAGGCAAATTGCTAAAAAATAATTTTATCACTATCTTATCACCATCAATAGTCTGCTTGAATGGAGAAATATTCTATAGAGGATAGGATTAAGCAGTATATTATATTTTCTGATTTTGAATTATTACCTCACCCTTTTTAAAGGCTAGAATATTAGTGTTGACCGATATGAATGTGGCTTTTCTGAAATCATAATGCATCTCCACTGTGTTGGAAAATAAAAATAGTCATCTGAAAAGCTATTTTGTTGGCAGGCTAGTTCCAGTTGCATGAAGAATATTACATGGGTACAACAGAACACAGCAAAGACGCTGTACTATTATATAGGAAATATGGATCGAGAATCAGATCATCTAAGGAGAATTCACTATTTTTAGACTGTCACATAATGTACAGAGAGCAGAAATAGAGGATAGTTGGGGCTTTCAATTTGCAGTCTAATGGATCTGCTTTCATTATCACTCTAGAAGAAAACCCTGATGATTAACATTTTATAATAGTGTAGAAAAAATATTTACATGATTCCTATTTTTCAGAAATGTGAGCTTCATAAATACCGTTTCTAAATTCTGTATTTAAATGTTTCTTCATAGTTCAGTTTTTTGTTCTGATGTTTAAGGAAGCTGAAAATTAAGTCAAATGTTCATTATTGTTTAATAGAAATTCATTTTCATGTCATTTTATTTTGCATGACTAGGCAATCAAAACAAGCATCATTTTATACTCTACAAGTATTTTCCCTACTAGCATCTCAGGGTTGATTACAGATACTAAGTGCTAGTGACACATTACACATTGCTTGTATTAGTAAAGAGCTTGCTGGCTAGTAATATTAAACTTACAGTGTGACCCAAATAGTGATTAGCATTCTTGATCTGAGAGGTTGGCTCCACTTTTTATAATAGAATTTGCTACTTTGACCTTTCCATTATGTTTTGCAAAAAATCGCTAACATTAATTAAGTGAAGAAAATAGACATTTTTTTTTCTTCCAATTCAGTCATGTCCAAATCTAAGGGACTGCCTGGACAAGTCCCTGGAGTTTTCTTGGCAAAGCTTTTGAGAAGTATTTTTGCCATTGTCTTCTTCCCAAGACAGAGAGAAAGTGATTGTCCCAAGCTGGTTTTGTGCCTAAAGCGGGACTATAACTCACAGTCTCCCAGTTTCTATAATTAATCTAATTCAGTGTGTGTGTATGTTTGTGTGTGTGTCTGCTGGCATTCTTTTAGTGCTATGATGAAAAGCACAAAATATACCCAAAACACATGTCTGGAAACAAAAATGATGACATTTCACAGAACACTGTTAGGCCTGAAATGATAATATGGAGAGGGGGCGGGAGAAAGACCTCAAAACATAGACACAGTGTCTGTAACATAGACGTTTCCAATATAAACCTTTTCATGAATTTGCAGGCACATTGTTCTTGTTGCCTTTAATGTAGAAAAGCTTTCTTCTTTTAGATAAATGATTAAAGCCTGACACTTTGGTCTAGCTAATTCCATATTTCTTTGAATTCTTTATGTCACAGGGGAGGGTAATCGTTATGGAAAACCAAAAATAGCCATATTCCTTTCTACTTTTCAATTATATTAATTTTATTGTAAATTAAAACATAAAATGACTGCTAGCATGAGAAAAATCACATCTATTGTCCAACAAAAGTTTACTTAGTGTTATATGAAACCTTCAGATGAAAGGAGGCAGAGAAATTTTGGTTGTATAATACAATAATACAATACAATAGCAGAATTGGAAGGGACCTTGGAAGTCTTCTAGTCCAACCCCCTGCCTAGGCAGAAAACCCTATACCATTCCAGACAAATGGCTATCCAACATTTTCTTAAAGACTTCCAGTGTTGGGGCATTCACAACTTCTGGAGGCAAGCTGTTCCACTGATTAATTGTTCTAACTGTCAGGAAATTTCTCCTCAGTTCTAACTTGCTTCTCTCCTTGATTAGTTTCCACCCATTGCTTCTTGTTCTACCCTCAGGTGCCTTGGAGAATAGTTTGATTCCCTCTTCTTTGTGGCAACCCCTGAGATATTGGAACACTGCTATCATGTCTCCCCTAGTCCTTCTTTCTATTAAACTAGACATACCCATTCTTCACATGTTTTAGTCTCCAGTCCCCTAATCATCTTTGTTGCTCTTCTCTGCACTCTTTCTAGATTCTCCACATCTTTTCTACATTGTGGTGACCAAAACTGAATGCGGTAGTCCAAGTGTGGCCTTACCAAAGCATTATAAAGTGGTATTAACACTTCACGTGATCTTGATTCTATCCCTCTGTTTATGCAGCCTAGAACTGTGTTGGCTTTTTTGGCAGCTGCTGCACACTGCTGGCTCATATTTAAATGGTTGTCCACAAGGACTCCAAGATCCCTTTCACAGTTACTACTGTTGAGCAAGGTACCACCTATACTGTATCTGTGCATTTAATAATAATAATTATTAAATAAATAAATAAATATTAAATAAAAAAATAAATAAATATTAAATAAATAAATATTAAATAAATAAGCAAAGGGACTGTTACTGGTATACTGAGAGTCACCTATTAATTACTGAAAATATAACACCACAATTCCTATAAAAGAGGCACACAGAAAATTGGGAGCACATCTAGTATAAGAAACTGTTGGACATTTCTGACAATGTATACTATTCAATAATTTGCAGCAACAAACCTAATAAGAGCATTTTCAATAATTAAGTTACAATATGTCAGGGAATATTTAAAACAGTGTCAATAGTTGCCACTATATTTTTATCTGTAAAAGAAAACATAATAAATCAGTGGTTCTCAACCTGGTGGTTGCAACCCCTTTTGGGGGCAAACGACCATTTCACAGGGATCGCTGAGACCAGCCCAACTCTAAAGTTTAGACTCCACCTCGCGTTCCTTGAAATCCCCACGGATGGGCTCCGGAATGGCTGCGCAGAGCATCGCCACAGCTCCATGCCGTAAAAAACATAGGTGCGCATGCACACCCAGTACAATTAGCTTCGCAGACTTTGTACTGGAGGGAAAGTGTTCCTGCGAGGGAGGAAGGGGCTTAGGTTCTGCTCCGGGCTGTAATTGTGTGGGGCATGGGCGCAGCTATGTTTTCCACGCCACTGCCAGGTACTTTTAATTATATCTAAATCCACAACCAGACCTGTTATCAAGAGCCAAGTTCAGGAGCCCGAATTGGCCCCATTCACACAATGAAAACCTGCTTGCTAAAAGTACCATAAACCATGCACAAAGGAAAAGAGCAAAAAAGAAATGCAATGCAAGATAACAATTAAAAAAATGGTACAAGTGGAATTATTATTAGAAATAAAATGTAACAGAGAAAATGATATGTATGAAAATATAAAGTTGGTTTTCCTGAAATGCTACCCCAAGAACCCATCAGAGAAAGTAAATAAGCAAAGGCAACAACGGAAAGGAGGAAAGATAAGGAGGGAAAGGAAGAAAGGGTAAAGCAGAGGGAGTAAAGGAGGGTAATCAAGAGTAGGACAGAGGGTAAGAGGGAGGAGAAGAGAGGAGGAAGGGAGGAAAGAGGGGAAGAAGAATGAAGCAAGGAGGAGGAGGGAAAGGAAGAAAGGGTAAAGCAGAGGAAGCAAAGGAGGAGAAGTAAGAATAGGAGAGAGGGTAAGAAGGAAGAGAAAAGGAGGAAGGGAGGAAAGAGAGGGGAAGAAGAAGGGAGGAAGGAGAGGAGGAAAGAAGAAGGCAGAGAAGGGTGGTAGAGAAGATAGAAGGAGCAAGGTAGTTGCAAAATAAAATGGGGTGGCAAGAAAGTGACCCAAACTAATCTATATTTGTAAGAAAATAACAATAAATGATTAATGATAATGATATAATTAATGGTAATTATAAGAGTGTATATTTGTGAATGAACTTGAAAGAGAAAATAAAAAAACTTTAAAAAAAAAATTAAAAATAAACAAACCACGTTGTTTGCTCAATAAATTAAGGTTAAGCTTACCACCACCACCAAGGTTAAGAGCACTCCTGCAAACAACCCCAAACCAGGTTGAAGATCCATCCAGGCAGGGTAAGCAAGTTTGTGAATGCAGCTGCAGACAACTTAGTTAAGGAGGCTGTGGGAATAAAGCCACTGTGTGTCTCTGTGTATGTGTGTGTATGATCGTATAGCAGCCGAGGTTGTCCAGCCTCCAGGATGTGATTCTTCTCAGACCCAAAATTTAGGGGCAGACAAGATAAAAAAGATTTGGAGACTCTAGTCTAGAAAAAGTGCAAAGAAAAGCAACTAAGAGGATTAGGGGACTGGAACTGGGTATGTCTGATTGAATGAAAAGGAGTTAAGGTAAGGTGACCAGTCGTCCCGCTTTTGGTGGGACTGTCCCGCTTTTGAACAATTTGTCCTGCGTCCCGTGGCATTTTTAAAAAGTCCCGATTTTTTTTATAATACTGTTTCCATTTAGTGGCAGTCTGGATTTTTGCAATCTAATTCTGACTGGTCTAATTGACGCTGGGGAGAAGCACGATTGCGGGTCTAATCATAACTTCGTTGCTGTGCGTGCTGGGGAGGCTGTAACAGCTGCTGCCATTGGCCAGCAGGTCGTTGAGCTCTTCCACCAAAATCTGGAACTCTGACATGGCTTGTTTGCCCCACCGATATGGGCAGGGCCGGCTCCACGCTCCTTTCCCCGGATCCTGCCTGATAGGAGGGGCCGCGATCAGCTGGTGCACGACCAGCAACTCCCAAACTGGCCGGGAGGGAGTGGCGCGGAGCAAAGACTGTGCGCCTTAGGGGTTCCGCCCTCAGAGTTTGACCATTCTAAAGGGACGGTGCGGTCTTTTTTTTTTCCCACGGGAGCTTTCTTTCTTTTCTTTTTCTTGCCGGTGGGTGGAGGGAGACTTTCTAAATATTTAGGGTCGACTCTCTTCAGAGGCTCATAATAATTGTCTGAGTAGAGACCTGCGCACATTGCCTGTGTGTATGTTGCATGCTCCAGGTTCCTGTGTTTACCATTTAATGCTACAGGTGCTTGGGATCGGTTTTGGAGGGAAATTCTAGTTCCTGGTGTATAAAGGTAATCGGAGTTGTTAAAGCAAAGCAAAAGTTCAAACGTTTTGTCTGATGCTTCTCTTGTACCAGTGAAATGACATCTCTCACTAAATGAAAGAGATCCTTGTTCCACATTGTTTTCAAACAATGTCAAGGTCATCTATATTATAGAAACTCCACCCATTCTTGATCTTAATCAACAGGCCGTGTTCAGGTTTGGCAACCTATTGACAACCTGTTCTTGTTTTTAGAAGAGCCATTGCCAAATTATGAGGTGTTATATGTAAACAAGCTATACAAAATTCAGATGTTTACATTTTTCACTTAGATAACCTAAATTTCTGAATATGTACAGTAGAATGAACGGAAACTAATCCCATAGCCAGTGTTCACATGACCCATTAGGCTGGACTAGGATGATATTCAATTTTATGTGTCACAGCTGTTCAACATGAATTTTAGCTGCAGTGGAAGTTATTTGCTTTCAGGAGAATTTGCTGCCTAAAATGTATTTCTTTCTTATATTTATTTCCTTTCTTTCCTCCAAGAGCTGCCAATTACCTCTTCCTACTCTTTCATTTTATCTTCGTAGTACTCCTTTGTGAAAAATAATAGCTGTGTTCACACTATTCCATTAGTTTGCTTAATTTTGGTTTATTCAATAAACTGCAATTAGCTGAGTTCAGACAATCATGGTTTATAAGTAGACTATTTCAACATGCATAGAGTATGTTTTTCAGTATTGAATTCATTTTTTCCTTTGCAAAGTAAGAGGCAATACTCAAAGTTTAATCTATTTTTACAAATTGGTGACTGCAAAGCATAGCCTCAAGGAATACTTTCCCATCGTTCCTGCAAAACAGGCACACACAGACAAACATAAGGTTCTCAACTTAACACCACAATTGAGCCCAATATTTCTTTGGCTAAGTGAATTTTGCCCCAATTTACAATCTTTTAGCCATCATTGTTAAACAAATAATTGTAGTTCTTAAGTGAATCATGAGGTCATTAAGCGAGTCTGGCTTCTCCATTGACTTTGCTTGTCGGAAGCTGGCTGGAAAGGGTTAGAAATGGTGATCACATGAGCCCAATACAGTGTAACTGTCTCAAATACATGCCACTTGCAAAGTGCCTGAATTCTGATCATGTGATTATGGGAATGCTGCAGTGGCCATATGAAAAACAATCATATGTCATTTTTTTCAGTCCTGTTTTCAAAGTATTCCTTTGAAATATCACCAAATGAATGGTTGTGTCAAGAATTACTTGTGTATGTATATATGTGTGTGTGTGCGCGCGTACATATAATTTTTATTAAGAATTTTATTATAATACAATTTAAATGTAAAGAAAGAAAAGAATAAAAAGTAAAAAATGCACTAAAAATAATAAGAATGTAATAATGAAAGAGAAAAGAAATAAACATGTAATTTCTAACTTTCATTGCAAGAATTATAAACAAATTTAGTGATTCTTCACACCCCTCTAAGGTTAAAAATATACATCCCATATTCAAGCTCTTATCTACAAACAAATCCATAAAACATAATCTTTTCAGTGTTAATATCACCAGAAAGTCCATAAAGAGTTGCCAAAAATAGCTTTGGGCTGCCCCTCAAATCCCCCCTTTACTCCTCCCCCTGTAGAATTCAGCCCCCTGAGTTTTGCCTTTGAGGGGCATCTAAATTAAGGTGACCAGACGTCCCACTTTTGGCAGGACAGTCCCACCTTTGAACAATTTGTCCCACATCCCACGCCGTTTTTAAAAAGTTCCGATTTTTTAATTTTTTTAAAATCAAGAACAACCCCCCCCCCCCCGGTCAATGGTGTCCCTCTTTACCAATGTTAAAATCTGGTCATCTTAAGTTAAGAGTGATATGATAGCAGTCTTCCAATATCAATATCTACATTACAATTCATAACAGTAGCAAAAGTACAGTTATAGAGTAGCACTGAAAAAAAATTATAGTTGGGGTCACCACAACATGAGGAACTGCATTAAAGGGTTCGTGGCATTAGGAAGGTTAGGAACCACTGTAATAAATGATTATTATGATTTGAATAATGACAATACTACATCCTTTCATAATTTTAGAATTGCTGAAATAACACATATTTACAGTAGCTCTTATACAGAATGTATAAAAGAGATATTATATATAAAATACAAACAGGACAATTCTAATTAAACATTTCACCAAAAGATAGCATGATTATTATTTTTTTAATTTCTTCTGTTCCTTTACCAGCTGACATTATCCAGAGCTGATTCTTATCTCCTGACAGTTTTTCTTAATAATTTCTAAAAATCAAACTGCTAATAACAATATAGGAGCAAAGAAAGGTAGAAGAAGAAAAATTGAATTCATGTAAAAAACTAGTTTTGTTTTTCTTTGGTCAATGAAAGTAACCAGCTACTATCAACTCAACCCTGAGTAATATACTTATATAGAGTGAATAAAATTGTTACTTGCAGACCTAATCCAGTTGACCTCATTTGGACTAATCTGAAGAAAATCTTCAGTGTATTTAATTTCTGATTAATTTCACATAATATATATTCACTCATAAAGTATTTAGACTGCTGTTCACTGAAATGTGGGGATTATAATAGAAAGGGAAGGAATCCAGTTTTGAAGTCGTTTAACTTCACCATGAGACTAATCTCAACTTCAATTAGCCTTCAATAGGTATATCCATAAGAATTATAATGAATATTGACTGGCTAAGATTACTGCCTTCAAGAAATTGACTGTTGTCATTTTTATAGGAAAGTTTGCAGTTGCTATTTGTGCTGCAGTTTAAGACTGATATAAATACATTGAAGAGGGAAAAAATCCTAATTTGTTTAAAATCTTTTGGATCTGTTATGCTAAGGCTATAACATGAGAGTTAATATTGCTTACTGGAGCAGTTATACATTCATTGTTTGAACCAGTCACATATATACAATGCAATGAAACAAAAATGCAGAACAAAATTAATAAACAGTTTTTAAAACTGAAAAATTTAAAACAGTTTTATTATGCAAAAAATTATTAATGTTATATGAATGTACTTCATTGGTATCTAAAAGAAAAAAAAACTTTTGTTATGGGTATTTTGAAAATATTATATGGCATAATGACATTAATTACTTGTGCAAACTTCCCTTACTTGAATATTTCTAAAATAACATATCCAAATCACATACTCTTAGAACTGAGCAGGGTCTTAAGGTTATGAGTGAGTTCTCTAGTAATACATTTTTATATTTTTTTATAGTAAATAAAAAATGGATAGTTTGAAAAATAATGCAATGGAATGTATTGAATTTACTTAACTTATCCCTCTCTTTGAGCATGTGCATGTGTATTTGTATATCTAGGTATCTGTGTATTTCCAATGTTGAAATAGTACAAAAATCACTGTTTCAAAATTGGAATGAAGAAGGATAATGTAGCTTTTCCCAGTGCTTGTAATAACTTCCAGTCTATCACTGCTTCTAGCTATACTTTCTTTCTAAGCACATTTAATTTCTTCCCTTGAAGTCATCTATTTTAACTGGCTGAAAATCTTCACTTTGTCCAAATATGCTGGTTTCAGATACGTTGTTCCTTACAATTACTTTCTCACTGATTGCTCAGGAGGGGGTGGGTGGAATCCAAAAACATCCTGAATGGAAACTTTTGGACCGAATTATGGTTTTATTGATTGAAAAAGTTGAGATATTAATCTCAGACTCAATAAATGAAGGGTAATATCTTTTAAAGTCACTTCATGCCACACTGAAACTAACAAAGCTAGCCAGTAAGACATTGATAATGGAACTCAGGTGATGGATAGTCTATGAATAGAGAGAAATATATACAGAGCCTTTCTCTATTAGGGTAGAGACTTTGACAAGGAGAAATCTTGAAGTTTTAGAAACAAGCCAACTAATTTCTTCTGTGTTACTTTTATAATCATGATTGGAGTCTGGAGGCTATTTTCAATCAAAGTGTAACTGTTTTTTTCCTGTACCAAGGGAAGGGCCTTCTGTACTGGAAAGAACAACACAAACTATCAGTCCCAAGACCATTCTAATGTGAAGCGAGCAAAACCCCTTCTCCATTTGTATGAACAAGGACAAGTTGCAGTTCATGGTCATGGATGTTTTGCCATACCTCAATTTTATGGTGATCTGGCTCCCATCTCTCTGTTCCAATTTGTTAGGGGGTAGCTTAATAAGCCATTTATAATAGCTCACTGTAATTTATTTTTTAGCTCCTCCTAGGGGGGAACCCAAGCCTGCCCATTTCATAATAAATATTGGTTCTTCCCAAAAAACATGGTAAACACAGAATGAAGTACCTATATTGTTTCCCCATATTAGTTAAATATTTTAGAACAAATTCCTCTAAAATCAGGGAGATATGTACTTATTTAAAATAGAAACTGTTGTGGCCCGCCAGCAGCCAGTGGAGCTGGCAGTAGATTCGGACAGTGAGGAGGTTGGGGAGGAACATGGGCCAGTCCTGGAGTCTGGGGAAGGTTCTGATGAGGGTTCTGTGTCAGATGCAGAGAGGGGGCCAGAGCCATATGCCAGTTATCAGCTGCCTTCAGAGTCAGACATCAGTGAGGCAGACGAACAGCTGGAGCCTCTTCCCAGTTTGTGCATACACAGATTTGCCAGGCGAAGGGAACAGCTAAAGAACAGGGGTCAATAAGGCTACAAAGGCTGCAATGGTGAACGATGAATGGCTCTCCTAGAGGGGAAAAAAGAGGAGCAAAAGGGAAGTGGAGTTTGCAGGGGACAATTATTTCACTTAATTGGTTCATGACTTTCCGAGACTCCTTGTCAAGTTTTGCAGATATTGGCCTGTCAGCTCTCCAAGCCAGATAAGGTCTGTGACTGTAAATCCTCTCTGGAAAGACTTTGCTGGACATGAATGAGAAGAATTCATAGTAAATTAATAAAAGAGGGTTTTTTTAGCTTCATGCTCTTGGAAAGCCTAGGTCAGAAGGCATGCAATCACTTGCTTTTTCTGTTTTTAAATCCAAGTATTGGATCTGACCTGCAAAAGTCCAGAAAACCTCTAGATCATAACAGAATTTATCTGACAGTAAAAAGCAAAGGATAGGAACGACACTTTAGAAACAGTGTTCTTTGATTTTAATTTAAATGGATTTTACTGTTATGCTCCATGAGATTATATTTCATGAAGCAAGTTGAATTGCCCACTTTTACACACAGATATGGATCAGAGAAGAAACTTCATTTCATGCAACCTTTGAAATATCTCTACAGAAAGGAAAAATCAACTCATGCAAATCATCTCTAAATCTAATGCTATAAAATTTATTATCTAGGCAAATGTAGTAGCTCACTATTTAGTATTTTATTTTCCAAGAATCCCATTGTTCTTATATTAAATAATATATAACTAATATAAAATTTGTATAAATAGAGAAGTATATTAGAACTTCCTTTAAAGCTGATTGCCTGAACGATCATCTTGATTTAAGCTTCCATTTTTAATTATCTTCTATTTCAAGTTCTTTATACCCACATTTTCCATGCATGATATATTCAAGAAGGCAAAGAGAATAAATGATAAAAATATAAAATAGTCTGTTGCTGTGAGTGGATATTGTGGAATATTGGTTTTAATCCTCTGTGGTAATATAGTTGATTCTATTATTGAACAGAAAAGCAGCAAGGGGGTTTGTAAGAGAAGGCAGTCTACAAAAATGATAAAATAAAAAATAACTGGATTTATTTTGCAACACTTGTACTTATATTAATAAAATTACTTTGTTTGAATACATTTGAAATGTTACTTTTTATTGATAAAATATTAATACATATCTAAGTCAACTACTATTTTTTCTCATAAATGACATTTCTTATCCACCTCCACCCCTGACAAAAAATATAAATTTAATCTATGCATATGCTAGCCAATTTCAGGACTGATTACTTTAACAAGCTTGAATCCAGAGCTTTCTGTGGATGTAACCTGGAATCTTGAAACTGATCAGTCTGGATGAACTCTGGGAGGATTCAAAAAGAACGAATTGCAACATTATAAACATTCTACTGGTGGCCATTTTGTTTCCAAATACGGATTATTATTATTTTTTGTTTGGGTCTTCCTTGAGATAATGCATTCTTCTTTTTATGAAAGGAAGTTCACTAACTTTCTCAGTGGTTCTCAGTGATACATCTTAAAATGGTTTTAGGCTGGATTTTCTTTGTATGCACCTCAATTCTTTGGAATGAACTTCCTGGTTTTTTGAAAGACCCTAAACGCAACTTTTAAAACAGGGTTTTAAAACCTGTTGCTTATAATTGATTTAAAATGTTGTTTGAATTGATTTTAATAGCTTAGGTTTTAAATTAAGTTTTACTGTAAACCATTAAGAGCCCTCAGTATTCAGACAGTTATTAATTTAAATAAATGGGCAAAAGAACACTTATTATTACCTATGGTGTGTACCAAGGACCTGTGGGTAGCCAGAAGAACTGAGGCGGAGACAGGAATAAAAGGCTAACAAGTTTATTCCCTTAAGTACAAGCTAACAGTTCAGAACCGGCTTAGATAGGAACGCGCGCTGCTCGTTTGGACAGCTCCCTATTTATACAGACGCTTGGCTGGGCTCGTATTCGACTCTGGCGAGGGAGTGGAGTGTTGGGCTAGCAAGAAGGTGTCAATTCGTTCCTGCCAGGGAAGGTGGTCCAATTTGGAGAGAGCTTCCTTTACGGAGCGAACAGCGCGCTCTGCCAAACCATTGCTAGCGGGGTGGAAAGGGGAGGTGAGGGCATGTCGGATGCCCTGGGAAGCAAGGAACGCCTCAAACTTGGTAGCTGTTAGTTGAGGCCCGTTATCGGACACCAACACATCGGGTAGGCCATGGGTTGCAAAAAGGCGGCGCAGGGTCGCGATTAGCGCGTCTGCTGTGGTGGAGGACATGTGGACGACCTCGACCCATTTTGAGAAGGCGTCCACAGCAATGAAGAGCATATGGCCGTGAATGGGGCCTGCAAAGTCAACGTGGATCCAGGACCATGGAGTGGATGGCGGCTCCCACGTTCGCGGCTCGGCTTTAGGCGGCAGTGCCTGGGCGCACTGGCATTGAGGGCAGCCGGCGACATGGTCGGCTATGTCTTGGTCAAGTTTGGGCCACCAAACGTAGCTCCTACCTAGGGCCTTCATCCTAACAATTCTGGGGTGAGCGTGATGCAGCTGCCGCAGGACGGTAGTCCTCAGTGAGGCCGGTACGACTACCCTATGGCCCCACAGTAAACAGCCGCGCTGAACAGATAGCTCCGCCAGGCGTGATTTGAAGGGAAGGAAAACGGGGTCTACGGGGTCTTTCGGCCACCCTCGCTTAACCCAGTCTAGTACCCGGGATATTACCTGATCCCTTGCGGACACCCGGGCGATGTCGGCGGCAGAGAGTGGAAGGTTGAGGTCGTCTATAAGGAACACAGGTGCGGCAGCAGCAGGGTCTTCCAGGGCCTCTGGCAGGGGGCAACGGCTGAGGGCATCGGCGTGGGCAATCTGCTTTCCCGGCCGGTGGTGCAACTGGTAGTCATAGGACGCGAGGAAAACAAACCAGCGGGTCATGAGTGGGGAGAGAACCTGAGGGGCAGGGCGATCTCCAGCCAGCAACCCGAGTAGGGGCTTGTGATCGGTGACAATTTGAAATGGGCGGCCATACAAGTAATGGTGGAACCGGCGCACCCCAGCCACAATGGCAAGAGCCTCTTTATCAATTTGGGCATAGTTACGTTCAGAGGCAGAAAGCGTGCGTGAAAAATAGGCAACTGGCACCTCTGCTCCGCTGGGTAACTGGTGGCAAAGGACGGCGCCCACCCCATAGGGGGAAGCGTCACAAGCGAGCACGGGAGGCAAGTGCTCGCTGTATTGTACTAGGACATCGTTGGAGATAAGAAGCTGCTTGACAGCTAGGAAAGCGGATGCCTCTCGGCGGCCCCAAACCCAGGGTGCGCCTGAGTCCAGGAGGCGATGAAGCGGTTCTGCGACTGATGCTTTGTGGGGCAGAAATACAGCGTAAAAATTAAAGAGGCCTAAAAATGCCTGTAACTCAGCTCTGTTAGTGGGGGCAGGAGCCTCCACGGTGGCTTTGGTCTTGGCAGCCATGGGGTGGATGCCACTGCCATCAATGAGGAAACCAAGGAATTCTATCTGGGCTACCGCAACCTGGCATTTATCTCTCTTGACCTTCAGTCCCACTTGTTGGAAACGTTGGAGAACTAAGCGCAAACGGGCCATGAGTTCGTCCATGGAGGTGGCTGACATGAGGACGTCGTCAAAATAGGGGACGACGCCTCGGAGTCCTTGGAGCAGCCGCTCCATCAAACTCTGGAACAGTCCTGGGGCAATGCTGACCCCAAACTGCAATCTGCGGCAACGGAAAGCGCCCCGGTGTGTAATGATTGTCTGGGCTTCCGCTGCTTCATCGTCCACCACCAGCTGTTGATAAGTTTGGGCAAGGTCGAGCTTTGCGAAAACAGTCCCCTCGCCCAAGGTGTGCAGCAAATGCTGGACCACTGGCACCGGGTACGCGTTGGAAGGCAGAGCACGGTTGATCGAGCAGCGGTAGTCAGCGCAAATTCTTACGCTGCCATCTGGCTTGATGGGTAACACAATGGGTGTTTCCCACCGGGCATGGTCCACTGGCTCTAGGACGCCTTGAGCCACCAGCCTGTCCAACTCGGCATCCACTTTTGGTTTGAGTGCGATGGGTACTCGGCGAGGCTTCATTCGCACCGGCTGTACTGACGGGTCGAGGTTAAAAGACACGGGTGTGCCGGTGTATTTGCCTAGTGAGCCATCAAAAACCGCAGGGAATTCGGCTACTAGGCAATCAAGGGCTGACTCGCTTAGATGGTGGATTCCGCTGATCTGCAGGCCTAGGGACTGGAACCAGTCGAGGCCAAGAAGACTAGGCAACCGCCCTTCTACTATGATGAGGGGTAACCGGCCGTCGAACCCCTTGAACTGCACTCTGACCTTGCGGGTGCCAATTACTGGAATCAGGTTGCCCTGATAGTCTCTTAACGTAAGATTACAGTCTTGTATTTGGCGTTTTGACAGCTGTGGCAGCAGTCGCTTAATCGTGCTCCAGGACACGATGGAAGTTGCGGATCCGGTGTCTAACTCCATCTCGCAGGGCTTCCCTTCCACGGTAACAGTTAGCTGTATCTTTTTCTGGAGCTGGTGGCAGGAGAGATCCTGGGTAGCATTTCGGAGGATGGCGTGGCAGTCCATCCTGGCCTTCTTGTGGCCATTAGTTCGGTTCCTCGGTTGTCGAGATCGATCGGTTTGGAAGTCAGAGGAGGACATGGGCTGCGCGGCTCGGCACACCCGAGTGATGTGGCCCTTCCTGCCACATCGCTGGCAGAGGGCTTGCCTAAATCTGCACTCAGCTCTCTCGTGGTTGCCTCCGCAACCAACACATGCAGATCTAGGGTCGCCCTTCCTCTGCGGAACGCTCTTTTTGTTCGCCTCGTGAAGGCGGTTAATGTCCTCCTCAGAGTTCTCAAAATCCGAATCTTCGCTTTCAGAGTCTAGTAGGCCGGTAGCTGTGTTGAATGTATTGGTCGGCTGCGCTGCTGTGGCAGACCTGCTCTTTGCGATGGTGGCTAAGGATGCTGCAGCCATCTCGGACGCCCGAAACTCATCGAAGGCGGTCTGGAAGGAGAGATCTGTTTTGGTTAGTAGTCTCTTCTGCAGCTTGAGGTCTCTCAGGCCACACACAAGGCGGTCGAGGAGGGCCTCGTCCAAATCCCGGAACTCGCAATGGAGAGCGGCCGATCGTAACGCTGCAACGTAGGCGCTGACGGACTCCCCCTCAGCTTGGCTCCTCTGGTGAAACGCATGCCGGCGGGCTATCTTGGACGGAGACGGAGCGTAATGTCTTGTCAGCTTTGCCATCAGCACGGGCCAGGGAACGGCCTTAATGGGCTCAGGAGCTGTGAGAGCCCTGGCAGTGTGAAAAACATCTGTGCCACAGACGGACAGGAAAAACGCGCATTTTCGCTCGTCCGTCAGCTCGGTGAGGTCGTGCGCGACCAAAAAACATTCAAACCGAGCCGTGTAAGACTCCCATGTCTCAGAGCCATAACTGAATGGCACGAAATTTAACGTGGCCATTCCTGTCAGAGCCAGCGACGTCTCGTCGCGGTAGAATTAAGCGCGGTTCTAGTGACTCAGCGAGTGACTTCAGCAGTAAGTGACTTCAGCTTCTCGCACCTCAGTTTGGCGATCCCATCCTCGTCGCCAGTGGTGTGTACCAAGGACCTGTGGGTAGCCAGAAGAACTGAGGCGGAGACAGGAATAAAAGGCTAACAAGTTTATTCCCTTAAGTACAAGCTAACAGTTCAGAACCGGCTTAGATAGGAACGCGCGCTGCTCGTTTGGACAGCTCCCTATTTATACAGGAGCTGTCAAACGATCAGCCAATCAGCTGTCGAGCGCTTCCCGCTTAAACTCTTAGTCAGCGCAAGCTCAGAATACAACAACCTACTATTATTTTTATATGCATTTTAGTTCCTTCATATATACATACATGGAATATTTATTAATCAACTTGTTAATGACATTCGACATTTCTCAGCAATGGATAGGTGAAAAGTATCAAATCTCCTGACAAGAAACTGGCCAAAAGGGGGGGGGGACCATTTAATGTGTACATTTTATATCAATTTAAGCAATGGGATATAGTAGTTAAGAGTTTGAAGCAGAGGCTAAGTGCTCAGCTATTAGATGACTTTCCTTCACTTGCACTCAGAAAAATCTACTTTATAAGATTGTTGCTATGAGGATAAAATGAAGGAAGATTTTCTATGTATATACACAAACCTATATTTTATCTCCTATCATATACCCTGGAATCTTTTTCTTCTTCTTGCGAATTCTAAAGATATTATTGACATTTCTGTTTGTGGGATATGGCGGTAGAGATAGGAACAATATCTGCTTGCTCAGCTTACATAATTAAATAATGAAAACTTTCTGAAGTGAATTTAATCTATTTTCCTATTCTTCCTTTTCAGAAGGCATATAACACAATCAATGCATCCAATACTGAAACTATAGAAAATCCAGTGTTCCAAATTATATTACACTAGTCTTTAATGGACACAATTGGGCAACAATTTCTGTTGCTAGGGCATATGTTAAGTGAATCATGACCAATTTTATAACTTTTTTTTGTCACAGCTGTTAAACAAATCACTGTGGTTGTTAAGCAAATCATGCAGTCATTAAGAGAATCTGGCTTCCCTCAGATTGACAGATAAAGTTGCAAGTGATGATCACATGATCTTGGGATGCTGTAAGTTCTAAATACATACTGTTTGCCAGGTGCCTAAATTTTTGATCATGTGACTGTAGGGATGCTGCAATGGTTGTAAGAACGAGGCTGGTTTTAAGTCATTGTGTTCAGTGCCATTGTAAATTCAAGTGGCCCCCAGACACATGTTTGTAAATCAAGGACTAATTGTAATGATGGTTTTATTTACAGTGTACCTTACTTTATCTACACTTGGCATGTTGTAGGAAGTATATTATGTACAACAAATGAAAGGGGGTTAATAAAATGTTCATTTTTTAAAAAAATCAAATAACTACTTCCCTTAAAAAGATAATGGAACTCAAATAAATATTTCTACATTCCCACTTTTCTATTGCATTTCCTCCCACACTAACATAATGTAGATGCAGTCAACAGAAAATATTTTGAATTCTTATTGCCTAGCAACAGGAAGAGAGGAAAATTATATTCCAGCAACCCAGTTAGCACTGGGAGAGAGAGTTAATATCCAAATACCAATAAAATGAACAAAGCTACAGTGCAGCTTCTATTAATATAAATTGTTAAAAAAATAAAGTTATTATGGCCAATTAATATTGATGCAATTTGGATTCTATTTTTTCCCTGAAAAGAGGAAAAATCCTTCAATACAAACAGCCATTAACCCGTAGCAAAACTGAACTGAAATCATTTCTGTTCAAATGTTGTTCTTTTGCCTTTGCCTGCAGTAGGCTTGAAATAAATATGATTGTTTTTAGGAAGCATTTTTCCCGAAGATCAGAATTTAAAACTTTATTCACTGAAAGATACTGGGTAGTACACAGCAAAATGGTCAGTACAATATAGTAATTGTTTTTATTTGCTTTGATTTCAAAGTGGCTAAGTTGCCAATAGCATGGCTTTTGTATTGAATCAGAATATTTAACTTCTGGTGAAATTTAGTTATATAAAGTTATCATAATTTATGCCATTTGTGGGAAAAATTTGCCTCCGTTCATGAAAGGAGGCTCCTTCTAGATCAGCTCAGAATGAAGTTTGCAGTTCTCATTGCATCAATAGGGTACAGAAGTGAATAATTTGAATGCATCAGGTCAGTGCTGAAGAATAAAACTATATTCTATGCAAAATGAAAACATGATTTTTTTAAAGGAAGATATCAAAGGTTTCTTGGATTAATCTGAAAACTTAGTACTTGTCAAATTTTTCACTAATTTGTTTAAAATTATTTATCCAGTTTTAATTAGTATTTAATATTACATCTGGGGTCCATGGATACAAATAACAAATTATTCTCATTTTCAGGGGGTTTCTTTTTAAAGGACTCATTTATACAGACTCGGAATTACTATAAATTAAAGGAATGTATCATAATTAGTGATAGCTTGCAGAAACATTGCAAAGAATCTAAGATCTTCCATAATTTTTCATTTAATAAGTTACATATTTTCTAAATTTATAAATGTTCATAAAGAATTGGAGAGATAACAGCAAAGAGCCTGAAAATAAGATTTCCAAGGCCAATTTTGATTTAGCAACTAATTCTTGGCTTGTTACACAATGGTAGGATGGAAGCAGATAATGATGTTAAGTATATTTTATATGTTGTTTCAATTGGAATATTCACATCATCAAAGCTGCAGAAAATGTATGCAATCTAATGCAAAAAGACAAATTGAAAAGTTACTAGAAATATAAACCTTTTCTAATTTTTTAAAAATGAAGACATGCCATTGGACATTTTGTACAAGTGTTCAACTCAGTGCTGACCCCTTTCATTGTCTGAAAAGGGTCCCTACAGCTTTCTGGGCAAGATTTCGCAGTGGTTTGTCATTGCCTGCTTTCTAAGGCTGGGAGAGAATGACTGGCCCAAGGTCACCCAGTTGGTTTTGTGCCTAAAGGTGGGACTTGAACTCATGATCTCTCAGTTTCTACCTGGTGCCTTAATCCACTACACCAAACTAGCTCATTTTTCAACATTAATATCTAATAAAGCAAAGAAAATTATCTAATGGGAAAAACAAGGGGGGAAATTATAGCTTACTGCTGTTTTCTAAGAAAATTATCTAATGGGAGTTCAGTAAAGAAGATGTTCTAGATTTGTACAACTAGAAAGTAAAGCCAGGACAAAAAAGGAAGGAAGGAAGGAAGGAAGGAAGGAAGGAAGGAAGGAGGGAGAGAAAGGGAAGTGTATCTATTTTAAATGCAAAACTTACATTAAAAGAAAAATACCTATTTTTTGACCAAGATAATAGCTTTTCATCAAGTCTGATGCAGCAAAAAGTGTCATAACAGTAATATTTACCAAACCTAGACGTACTTTTCAGTAAATATGCATTGGATTATACTATTGTTTGAAATATTTATTTATTTTCTTTTCATGATCATTGAAGATATAAGTTATTTCCTTCAGCTCGTGGTGTTAACTAATTCTACACCTGTTTGTTTTGGCCTGTTTGTTGAAAAATTGTAATTATTTTTTTATATTTATTTGTATAATTGAAGTTGCAGGCAAAATTCTTGATACTATGAAACAAAAAATGTAGGCATAGAATATTTCACCATCATATTTAAGCTGAAAAAGCTGTTCCCAAACCTATTGAACAGTTATTGGCCTGGGCACTTCCAGGAATCCTTCAATAAAATTATTAAGGTCTAGTTCAATTTGGTTTCTGGTTGGTTTTGGAACAATAAATATTTTTTGGTTATTTTCTTTGAAAATCTCCACTGTATGTAGACAAGAGAAGTTTGCCCAAGTCTATTTAATACCCATGGCTATAGTATCCTTCTGAACTATTACAACAATAATGTATTTTTTTGTTTAAACAAAATTCAGTACACTGTTGATCCTGACAAGAACAATAAATTTGCATTCACGGAACTAAAGTATTTCTTCTTCTTCATTTATTTTGTCAAACATGTAAAAGATAACAGGTATAAGTATAAATACAAATATAAACACATTAAATGGGTACGAATAAATGGAGATAATAGGACAGGGATGGTAGGCACGCTAGTGCACTTATGCACACCCCTTACAGACCTTTTAGGATTGGGGTTAGGTCAACAGTAGACAGTCTTAAGTTAAAATTATGGGAGTTTGTAACAACAGAGTCAGGTAGTGCATTCCAGGCATTGATCACTGTTGCTGAAGTCGTATTTCCTGCAATCAAGTTTGGAGTGGTTACCTTGAGTTTGTATCTATTGTTTGTTCGTGTATTATTGTAGTTGAAGCAGAAGTAGTCATTGACAGGTAGGAACATGTTTTAGAATGTTTGGTTCTGATCCCAACTTTCTTTTTTCTTAAAAAAAGATCACTTATAGCAAGAGATTTTAAAGCAAAACAGCTTGAAAAAGATATTTGTGCCATACCTGTTTAATGATTTGAATCAGAATCTTGCACAATAAACTTAATATGTATTTGGACCATTACTTTAATTCTTTGGATTTTTGCCATATTGTCAATCTTTTTAGTTCTTCCAAGCTACTCCTCAAAAGTGATAATACAGTTACTCTTATTTATCTGGATGCCAGAGGAAGCAAAAAATGATAACTGACATCAAAGGCATCTTCTTTTTCAACTGGCTTTGTGGGCATTCATTCAAAACAGGATCCAGAGAAACTTCAATCTCTTCTGAGAATGAGGAATGTAGCCCCTTACCAAAGTAGGTAATTTATTCTTAATGTGGTAATATACACATTTATCAACATGGCAGCCTTTAGACTGCAAGGCAAGACTGCATGATTTGAACACTTCGTTTTTCAAACCTAGAGGCAGACTATCAGGACAAAATTGAATTATCTTCTAATTTATGTTCATCAATAAGGCTAGTAATGCATAAATGTAATTAAAATACAGACTCCTCCTCATTATCAAACACGCAAACTTCCTATTAAACAAAGAAAAATGTCTTTAGTTATTTGGAGTTTAGTATTTATATGTAAATAAAACCATGACATCAACAAAAGTTTCTCTGCAGAAGAGTAGAATATTTTGAATGGTCTCTATAATATAATATTGCATATTGATAATTGCACCAGTAAGATATGTCATGATCCTCTATTAATAACAAAAAGTTTAAAAAGAAATAATCAAGCTTCTTACGGACTATTGACAGCATAAAATAAAACACACACACCAGGTTCCACTGATATCCACCAAAATGTTTAAAAAAAAAAAGCCTAGATCTTCAATCGCTTACAGAAAGCCAACAGAGTTGGGATCTTCAAATCTTAGGGATAGGAAGGCCATATGAGAAAATCTCTTCAATCTGTCTATTTAATATGATTTTCTTTCCTAGATTCCTTGCAAATGTTTCCCCAAAATCTTACTTTTGCAATCCTTAATACAGTGCCCATTTTTCTCTCATTTTTTGCATTGTAGTGGACAATCAAGTATTATGTGTAAAGTTTCATTTTAATGGTATTAAATAGTCTAATCCTGCTAAAATATCTCTATCTTTCATCCAGTCATGCCAGAAAAATTGGTGATTTATTGTCATGTCCATTTGCAAAGGTTAATAGTTTCTGTAAGGTAAACCAGAGAGAAATACAATCAAATATGCTAATTCTGACTTGATTGTAAAGTTACATTGACAGAATCTTGCAAGTTCCCAAACACATTTCTCCCATCTCCTTTACAGCCCCCCAAATTAGGGAAGGTTCTTCTGAGTCTGTTGCCCTGTCTGTTATCCAGCTCTGGGTATGCTGTCTCTTATCTGGCCATTCCCTTGGCTGTGTCTCTTACCGTTCCCACATGCCATTTCAGTTCCATAATATAGCACTCACTTTCCACTACTGGGAAGTAGGAAACTAGAAAGCAAGAATCAAACAAATGCTGGCCCTATTTTCATTAGCCCTTCAAGGTAGATCAGATTAGGGACAAATGGCATATAGATCAGTGTTACTTTTACTGTAAAGTTATAGTATCTTGCAAGTCTGAATTGACTTCCCTTTACTTCCCTTTATCAAGTGAACTCTTGATACAGGAAAGTAAGGGAATGTAAAGTTACATTGTTGCCTCAAACTCAAACCCCATTTATCTTTCCATCAGCTTGGTAGAGACTCTTCTCCTCAATTATGACCATCACTCCCTCTAGCTTTCTGAGAATTTAAGGCAGTGATGGCTAAGCTTTTTGTCATTGCATGCCAAAAATGAACCCATAATACAATGCGTGTGACACCCCCCCATGCCCTGCGCCCCTGCACATGAGTGTGTGACCCCAAGTGTTCCCCACCCCCACACATGCATGTATGATCCCCATGCAACATCTGTAGTCCCCCTTACCCCATGCACATGCACATGCGACACACACCCCCGAATTGTTTTGGGCCTAGTAGGCCTCCCTGCAGCCTTCTGGGACATAAAATGAGCCAGGGGGGTGCCACAATCCCCTGCACCCTGTTTTGGGCCTAGTAGGCTCCCTGCAGCCTTCTGGGACCAAAATGGGCTATGGGGGTGCTACTCCCCCGCACTCCACCCTGCCCCCGTGCATGCATGCATGATATCCCCGCCCTGTCGATGCGTGCATGACTCCCTACCTCCTCATGTATGCACATGCATATTCCGCATGCACTCCTTTCCCTCGTGCATGCAGGGCAGAGAGACAAAAATCAGCTTGCCAGCAGGAGGTGTGCACACATACATGGTGGAGCTAAGTTGGGGTGACAGCTTTCATGCTCGCAGAGAGGGCTCTGCATGCCATCAGTGGCACACGTGCCATAGGTTTGCCATCACAGATTTAAGAGAAGGTGGACTGCATATAACGTTCTGAGAATTGTCAGGATCTGGTTAGCACACAAATCTGATCTACTGTAATCAGTCCTTTAAAGTTCAAGCATCTATGAGTTCAATTCTTGGAAGCTAGTTTGAAAAAAATATGGCTATGTATGTCTGACAATTCCTAATAAGGATGAAACTGGTCAGAAAGGCCTCTTAGTGGTTAATGTAACCTTCAGTAATTCTTCAGTACCAAGCTTCTGAGCTTTATTTGTTATAAATATATAACAAAATATGTATAGTTCCCCAGACTCAGTTTGGGGATTTAGTGCTCTTAAACACATACACACATGGCTACCTCCTAAAATTTCTTAGAGTTTTGTCAAGTCTGTTCCTATATATCCAGATAAAGTTAGTCTGTTACAGATGAAGACTTATTGATCTGTTACACCGACAATCCAGTATAAAGCGGTTGATACTTATTTTTCCTTTATATTATAAAGAAGCCAATATAAAATGATATTTATATTATTTTCTTTTTTTATATATTCCTGCAGTCTCTATAAATAATGCATATTGGAAAATATATGTCTGAGTGATCCAAACAACAGAACATAAAACATTATCTACTGTCATATAATTTATCACTTGATATACAGTATATTGAAAACACTCCAGTGACACACTGCTTTTATGGATTTTTTCCATTTGTTGTAAACAGTTTTAATTTTCTATTGTTGAGTTGCTCTAAGACTATCAAGATTTCTTTTCAGAAGATCAGGCTTTTCTTGTCTTCAAAACTGAGTATGGCACTTGACACCACTAAAGTGCTAACATATTCATTCTGATGGAAGATTCTTTGTATTGTATCTAAAATTCATACACTAGTAAGCAAAAAATCAGGAACGAAGACAAATAATTGTGGCTGTGGCAAGTAGGAACTAGTGAAAATATAATTATAATTTTATTTTTCTATTTACAACTCACAGGCTATTCTATATTTTAAAAATGAAGATTTGCTGGAATCTTGGTGTTTACTGAACTTGGTTTTCTTCTTACAAAAACCAAACCAACTAACACTGTCAATGGTTTGAGGTAATTGTTGGCTTTTTATATCTGTCTGCTTGTTCTACAGGTCTTCATGGGGGTTGTTGTAGTTAGTGGTACCTCTTTCTGATTGATCTACCAGGTATGGTTGACTGTACTGTTTCATCTTAGATTGATCTTGCCTGTTGTATTGTATCTTGCTTATTGTATTGATTACTGGGTATGTAGGGTTAAAGGAAGTCTGTCTTCAAGCTCTTTGCTTCCTTCTTGGGTCTTTGTTTGTTTCCTTTTTAAATAGTTTGCTAACTAGGTTTATTTCCATATATTGGTTAATGGCTGACCTCTTAGAATGCCAGGCTTCTAATGTTTGTCTTACATTTCTGGATTTGCCTTGATCTAAAATGGTTATAATTTTCTCAGTTAAATATATTATTGAATTTGTCTATGAATAATAGAGTTTAAAAAACCCTATTGTTTCTTCTGAATGCCAACTGGTATTCATGGATGCATTTTGCTAATCTTCTGCTCATTTGTCCTACATAGTTGTTTTCATAATCCGTGCATTATATGTTGTAAATAATTCATGTTCCATCTTCCATAGTAGTTGCTGGTTATTTGAGTTTGCTTACCATGCTTTATAGAGATTTTGTTGGTTTGTGGGCCACTGTGAGCCTAGTGAAGTATTCTGCTGATGCTTTCTGAGATATATTTGTTATATATGGGGAAACTATTCTTTTCACAGATATGCAGTTGCATAGAATGGCACATTTTAACATAACATGAAGATACTTAAGTACCTCTTATGATGAAGAATGCTGTAAATTTTCTTTGAAAATCTGAACTGTTGCTCTATGTTTTTTGCTCATCTGAAGAGTGTTCTTATAAAGCTTTTCTTGTGAATGGTTGGATTATTGCTCTGATAGTGAAGATTCAAAGAATGATTTACATGATAAGGTCTTGCACTACTGAAGAAGTTATTAAAGACCCGCATAAACCTCTCCTGAGAAAGATATGCAGAGAAGTTCATATCTGAAGAAGAATTTCTGGAAGTGAATTATCTGCATACATTTTAGATCCTTTATCTTTTGATAAACTGCTAGTCATAATGTGTAGTTAGTATTTCTTCCAACTTGCTCCACAAAGCAAGAAGACATATTGTCTACTGATAGATTTGAAATAGCTAGTAAAAATTACATGCTCTTTGGATAATAATTTTGTTATTATCATCAAAACATGATTGTTAGCAAAACTGGATCTTAAACTTAATAAATATGAAAGTGCTAGAGGTTTTGTTTTTATATTATGAAAAAAATATATTCCAAAATTCAGTACTTGCAGTAATTTCTGTAAAGGCTGATCTGCATGGTTTAAAAAGCTCAATCATTAATTTATAATTTTTATAAGTACCAACTTTTATAAATTTAAAAGTAGCATCCAATGCCCAATTTTGGAAGACATAGTGGAAATGCAATTCTGAAGACTTGAGTTTGTGTAATTATGCAGAATAATTATTACCATTTGAATTTCATCTAATGTAATATATCAGGGGTGTCAAATTCGATTTTATTGATGGCTGCATCAGGGTTGTGTTTCACCTTGGAAGCCAAGGTTGGCATGGCCAGCTTGATGTCACTCATGCTGGGGGTACCTGTGGTGGCCCGAGCCCTCTACCAGCAAAAATGGGCTCCTGAGCTCTGTTTTTAGCTGTGATAGCTTCCTGTAATCCTCTGCCAGTGAAAATAGAACTCCATTTTTTTCTGGCAGAGGCACTGCGGGCTGGTCCTTAGATGTTTCCAGGGCATCCCCACCAGATCTAAGCATCCTGCAGGCGAGATACAATCCTCGGGCCTTGAGTTTGACACCCCTGCAATAGATTATCAATTTACAAGGTCCTTTATTATTGCTGTACAGGAATCTTCTTGTCTCAAACTTGCTTCCCATGGGCCTGCAGCAATAATTTGTAGATACTGAGGACACTACCAAATGTCAGAATACTGAGGGTTATATAGAGATACAAGTGGACCAGAAGAAGCACTTTCATAGAGATGAATGGCCTTTTGGCAGCAGCTTCATAACCTGCCTCAGCCAGACTGGCAGGTGTCCAAATAATATATATTTGTCCAGGCTTTTGAATTGACAACTTAAGGTTTCATATGTCAAGGGCATCAACCCTCCAGGATCCTAACCCAATTCTCATGTTCCATGGTGGATATTGCTTTGGAGGTCAGAATGGGACAACTTTCCACATTCAACTCACTGTGGCCAACTCACCATGGCCAACTTAGCCTGGCCAACCCACCATGGCCAACTCATTATGGGACCACTTACTGCGGGACAATTTAGCAATTCTATTTAATTATTTAAGATAAATTTAAATTTAAAAAAAAAGTTTGTCATTCACATTTCTTCCGTCCCTCCTTTTGCATCCTTTCTTTAATGATTCTATTCCACTATTTCTTTCATATAAGTGTAACTCTTGTCCTGCAGTTGAGTTGTCCTGTGGCGAGCTGGCTGTGGCGAGCAGTTCTGCAGTAAGTTGGCCATAGTCATCTTATCACCCTTAAAAGGGAAGAGAAATTGTGCAGTTGTGGGTAACAAATGGAACCTCGATGTAGACTGAAAAAGGGGCTCTGAGTTTCTAGAGGGGAGGTTAATTATTTTACTTGATCACTGGATCAAATGCAAGATTATTTTTTGAAAAAGACAGAAAACGTAGAAGCCCAGCAGCTCAGGACAAAATGACTAAATAGAGCAGTTAGTTGCTTTGGAGGGGAAGTATTCCAGATTGAAGCCAATCAGAGCTGGGCCTGCCACTAGATTGGTTTTGGCGAGTTGGCCATGGTGAGTTGGCTGTGGAGACTTGTCATAGACTCTTTTGAAGTGGTCCTTTGTTTTGTTAGCAGTATCAATAGGAAGGTCAGGTTTGGCAGGAGAAAATGGGAAGATATGGCCAAGTCCCGGGAGACTTGAACTGTCCAAAGGTAGAAGCTGAGAAAAAGGGCTCAATTTAATCATCTTACCATAATAAGGATTTTCTATCCTGTCAAAAAGTGGGAAACATCATGAACAAGAAAGCACACTCTCTGCAGGAGAGGAGGGGAGAGGGAAAGAGACGGGGCAGAAAAGAAAAAGAAAAGCAGGATCTAGGTAGCTTTTCTAAATAATATCACTGTGGGTAAGATTCTGAAAAAATATTAGATAGCCTAATATAAGCCAAAATTGTTGATCTGAAAGATGAACATGTTGCCTGTTAGCTAAGTAGTAAAAATGAAATGGCTGTTTTACAGTTCTGTTTTGCAACTAGCTCTGTTTTGCAGTAAACTTGATATCCCTCCATATGGCTTTCACCCTGATGATGTTCAGGAAGCTATTAAAGACCTGGATATTCTCCCAGAATCTGCAGCAGAATGAAGGATGAACCTCTGTTGGAAGGGCTCCTTTTTGGGTTATAGGGTGTTCATGATTTTGTATCTTATAATTTGTTATCCTTAATTGTAAACTGCTGAGATTTGTTAGAAGTCTGCAGGTCTCTAAACTATATAAATTAAATAAATAAATATTTTTTTGATAATTTCCAAGGAACCCTAAGGATTTTCCAGATAGAAACATACAGCTCTTTAATTTGAGCATGCACACACTCCTACATCCCCGCAGCATTGCCACCAGGCCTCTGCATTCACTGTGGATCTCAGCTTCCTCCTGATTCAGCCGAGCAATTTTGGAAATCCCACGTACCTAAAACAATGTGACTGAAACTGGAGGAATCTACGATGTGGCAAAAGCGCCCATAAAAACATTGTGGGAACTCAGGGGATGAATTCATCTCTCTCCATTGATGAAAGTACAGTTCTTGAATTATTTCTCATGTCCAGTTCGTTCCATTATCCAAACCCTGCAAACCCTGTGGATGATTGAATTATTGAGAATGTTGACCCCTGAATAAAACAAATCTCTGAAATTTGCTTCTCCCATTCAGGGATAACTTCTCCCTCCCTCCCTCCCTCCCTCCCCCCCCTCTCTCATTGATATTCTGTTTGAGCCAATATGTCGCTGGTTTTGTTTACGGGGATTCTGCACTGTGACCTAACCTGCTTGTCTACCATGCTTCTCCCAGTTGTTTTTTTATGCAAGTTCAGCAATTTCAATCTAGATGGGCTGGCAATGGACAGGTAATATGACTGGACTGATGTTCAGTCTGGACTGTGCCCACTGACAGTTCCATTTCATAGACATAAAGTAGCAATGTTGCTAAGGGAAAACATGCTCATTGTCATCATCATGATCATCTTATCACCCTTAAAAGGGAAGAGAAATTGTGCAGTTGTGGGTAACAAATGGAACCGCGATGTAGACTGAAAAACGGGCTCTGAGTTTCTAGAGGGGAGGTTAATTATTTTACTTGATCACTGGATCAAATGCAAGATTATTTTTTGAAAAAGACAGAAAACATAGAAGCCCAGCAGCTCAGGACAAAATGACTAAATAGAGCAGTTAGTTGCTTTGGAGGGGAAGTATTCCAGATTGAAGCCAATCAGAGCTGGGCCTGCAACTAGATTGAAATGAAGTGCTAAAGACCATTTGTTCCAAAGGGTTCATGTTAGCTCAGGTCAGAAAACAGCACTTTTGTAGTGAAGCTTAAAAACATGAATGCAGAGTGAATTTGCAACAGTCTGGGAGTGAAGGAGGATGACAAAATGATGGGTGGCCCATAATGGCAATGTGCCAAGTTAAAAATAGGGATCTGTCTTTAAGTCTCATCAACATGTTAAAAGTACAATTTTCAAATTTGAACGGAAAATGGGACAGCTTATCATAGCCAATTCAATGTGGTCAATTCAACATGATATTAGTGTAACTGTATGGCCCGCCAGTGGAGCTGGCAGCAGATTTGGACAGTGAGGAGATTGGAAGGAACATGAGCCAGTCCTGGAGTCTGGTGAAGGCTCTCATGATGCTCTGTGTCTGAGGCAGAGAGGGGGCCAGAGCCATATGCCAGTTATCAGCTGCCTTCAGAGTCAGACATCAGTGAGGGAGACAAACAGCTGGAGCCTGTTCCCACTGTGCGCATGCACAGAGTTGCTTAACAAAGGGACCAGCTAAAGAACAGGGGATGACATGGAAGTAAGACCACAGGTGGATGATGAATGGTCAACTCCCAGAGGAAATAAAAGAGGAGTGAAAGAGGAGTGGAGTTTGCAGGAAACAATTAGTTCACTTAATGGGTTCATGACTTTCCGCGACTCCTTGCCAAGTTTTCAAATATTGGTCTGTCAGCTCTCCAAGCCAGATAAGGTCTGTGACTGTAAATCCTCCCTTGAAAGACTTTGCTGGATGTGAATGAGCAGAATTCACAGCAAATTAATAAAATGTTTTTTTGTTGGGACAAGGTATTTGCTTCCTGCTCTTGGGAAGCCTTGGTCAGAGCAGTAACTCTTGTCCCACAACAAGTTATCCTGTGGCAAATTGGCCATGGTGAGTTGTACTGTGGCGAGTTGGCCATGGGAAGGTGGCTGCAGAAAGTTGGCAACCACAAATTGTCCTAGACCCAGCATCTTCCATGAGCCTAATTCTTTTCAGAGATTTCCTCCATATGGTCAATGAAAGAAAATTAATTGCAAACAGATTATCCCTGTCCCATCTATTTATAAGATGTGAATTCTCTTCTTACATTCATTAAGGCTATGAGAAATATGAATAATTTACATTTCTTAGCATCTTCATGTAAAAGTAAAGTAAGCTATATAATTAAGGGAAACAGGACTGTACTAACAATTTTATATCTGTGACCACAAAGATTTTTGCTCTTTCCCACTGGCCAATAATAATGGTATATGCAAAGTAAAACTTACATGGAAAACTAGTAATTATGCTTTCAGGTTTAACAAATGAAAAAATTATTTCTCTAAAGATGAAATCAAAAAGGGAGAATAGACAGATAGCAGAAACATTAACAACTTCTTTCCAAGTTCATAGTTTCACAATTTTATATTTTCATAATTTATAGCTTATATTACTTCTTACTTAAATTAAGTAAATTAATTTGTAAAGGATGGAAACTAAATGTAGATAATTAAATCAATAAGTAAGCAAATCAGTTTAATAACATTAATTATGCAATAAGTCTATCCACACTTTGTTTAAAATTATCTGGATAATTAATTGAAAAAAGTAATTTAGTTAATATTGGGTGCTTCATGCTTCAGTCATATTCTCAGTAATCATTGCAGTCTATTAAAAATAATTGAAAAAAGAAAAATAAGTAATATATGGTAAATTCAATATATTGTTTTTAAACAGCAGTGGTTGAAAAGTGTTTAAATATCATTAACTAACATTAGATTTGTAAGGTAAGACCATTAGATAGGTTCTGTGATTTGGTCCATAAATTTCTGACTCAGAATAAGCTTTCATAAATACATATTCCTATAGTTACAGATTAAGAGCCTGTTCATGTATGGGTAAGGCATCAGTCTAGAAATTGGGATGCTATGAGTTCTAGTTCCAGTTTAGGCAAAAAGACAGTTTGGTGACCTTGGAGCAGTCATTGTCCTAGGAAAGAGGAAATAGCAAACCATTTTCAAAATTTCTTTCTGAGAAAACTATAGGAACTAGTTTAGGTGGTCACCAGGAATCAGAAAAGACACATGTACATAAAATATAGATTGGCTATAAGTTCATCATAAACAAAAAGGACCTTCTTCAATTGGTATATAATAAATCTGATAAATTATTAAAATAAATTATTGAATAAATGAGCTGAATCTGCACTCTAAGAGATTCATTTTGAATTCAACATATTAGCCATCCAGAGATTCTGCTAATATCTTCCTACATCTTTGTGGATGATGAAATACTTCTTCTTTATATCCTTCTGCAACCATTTATCTCAGTGTAGATTTTTTTTTACTAATATAAAAAAAAATCGAGAAAATGCTAGCTTAACAGTTAAAAATCAAGAAATTGCCAACTTAACAGTTAACACTTAATATAATCTACCAGAAACTTATATTTAAAGTTTGCTAATAACTAATTCCACTGGTGGAAACAAAATCCCTATCAGTTATAATTTAATACTTAAATTATGATTGAAGTGTTACCATGTCATTTAATACTTGAAAACTGTGGAACCTGCATAGATCCAGAGTTTTGCAGAACAGACAAAATTAAGGCAAATGTGTTACCGTAATTCAGATATATTTCAACATGCCCATAATTTAAATGAGCATATAAATGGAAATTAAAAATTATAATTACATTGATACTATCTTATTGATTTCTATGGGCCAAAGAGTGACTCTTGAAATGACTTTCTAGGATCCCATCTTTGATGACTTGTACAATGTAAAGACCATCCACATACCCTTTTCAATGGGCCATGAATGCTGTAGTAATGATAACCTCGGGAATGGAAAATTCAGATTCAGTTTGGGAAACTATGAATCATGATGCCATGTGATTAAGGGAAGTATCCCCTCATGTCATCTGTAAATAAGGTTCCAATAATAACTTAGTCCAAAGACATTACTGTGTGATCACATTTATATTATATAATGATTTTTATAGATACAACTTAGGCAGAGGAGTATAGGAGCTTGCACAGATGAAAGAGGAATCCATCATCTGCTAAAGATTTGTACATATCTTAAGTCCAAGTTCTTAATCTTTGGACATTATTATGTATAGGTGCTTTTTTCTAAGTCGTTGTTATGTTTCTCTCTTATAATCAAATTATAAATAAAAATAATTGCTTCCTAAATATTCTTCAGGCATGTGTCTTAAGCTCTTGTTTAACACTAAGTTTAGAAGGAAATATCAGATATCCTCAAGGAACATTAAGTGAATTTTGATTAAATCGAAGACTAAACAAAGTCTAATTACAGAGTTTTTTTGAAAAAAATGCACTATCATTCCAAAGCTTGCTTCATTTAATTGCCTTTAAATTATTTGTGTTATCCTATTGCTTTAGGGATTTATATGCCTTGTTTTAAATTAAGAAGTAATTAAAACACTTATCTACTAGCAGCATGTTATACTATGTTGTAGAGAATGCAAAACAAAATAGATAGAAGACAGTTCTAAACCAAGAGGATTCACAAGCAAATTTATCTTTAACTAAAACAAAAAAACAAACAAAAAAAAACCTGAGTAGAGAGTAACTAATGCAACTTCAGGAACTGACTGTAAGGGATGGAAAATCCCTGTAAACTGAAGTCTCTCTTACAGATTAGTCTTCAAGTTTGGATTCAGTGATTGGGTTCAGTAACAGGTTTATCTGTAATGAGATTTGTATGATTTATGACTTAGAGCCATCATATGGACCCAGTAAAGTTAAATAAATCCATGGCTTAGCATCTGTGTGAAATTCATGACTTAATAGAAGGGGAGAAAACTCACTTCTGCCAATTACACATTGTACCAGTTCATTTTGTTTGGAAATGCATGCTTCTATGAGAACTTTTATACTGTTTTACATTTTTATTTTTTTTAAAAAAATCTTAGATTATTCAGGTTTTTAAAGTTCTGTTATACTGATTAAATTGTAAATGCCAAGAACTGTTTTATGAGGCAGATGAGTGGTTAAATATCCATGCATACACAGATCATCCAGGGTAGTACAGTATCTATATGAATAGAAGATAGGCAGGTCTGTACAAGACCACTTCATTGATCAATCTACTTTGTGCAAGGCAGATTTTGATGCAGACTTTTCAACTTTAAAAAAAATCCATTGAAAAATTAGATTGGCAAAGATTGTGTCAAAGACATTCTGTTTTCAAATGGTAAAATACTCCTCTATTCACATTCATAATAACTTCTGCTGATATCTTTCCTGTCTCTTTCTGGAATGAATTAGTGGAGTCATAAGATAACTCTATGAATTTTCTTTGCAAATAAAACAAAGCTTGATTTGTAGTGATTCCAATTAGGAGAGAAGAAAAGACAAATAGGAAATGGGTCACAAAAATTCTTTTTGACAGTTACTTTCTTTCTTAAATTTTGATTTGTGGACTTCTGATTATCCCTGAATTCGCCTACAGTGTTATTGGAAGAGATAGTTATGTTGGTGAGGAAGCATGGAGTGGCAGGAGACAATATTTTTTGTGCAAAAAAGGGGGGGATTAGGCCTTGGGCTTATCCTGTGCAACTGTGCATTTCCTGTTTCTCAATGGCTGCAATATCATCTTTTTTTCCAACAGAAATTAATGTCTGGCATTTCATGATAGCCTCCCAAAAGAAAGCGAAAAAGTGTTAAGGACCAAGTTATTGTTGAACTTTATTTACAAATTACATGATGAGATATCTCACTTAATCAAATGTAAAACTGGCATCAGAAACATGTTTTGGTGATTGATAAACAAAAATGCCTCATTAAAATCATGAACTATAATATTATAAAAATTTGGAGAATTTTCCCAGAAATTGAGTCATAGAACAGACTAAAACGCAGGATACTGCTGTACCTCACTATCTTTATAGAGGTTTGTTCTCTGTCATTTCCCATGCAGGAAAAGAGATGCTGGCAAATGAAGGGATGATAGATTCAATTTTTCCTCTGTTTCTTTTTCATTTAATAAGTTCCAGTTATTTTCCTGGCCTTATTCAGGGAACCATTTTGGTTTTACCTCATTTGTAAATTTATTGGCTTTGAATCCTAGAATTTGCTGGCAAAAATTATTATAGCAAAACCTAGCTGTAAAGAAACTTTTATTTCCTTCCATTACAATTCTGATGAAATTTGAATAAAAATATATTTTCTTATATAACCCTACCCTTTTTAGTTGTAAAATTATTATGTGAAAGCATGCGAGTTTGTGCATAAAAACAACTCCATTATTTAATGTCTTGATTTCTTGCTCTTTATTCAGAAAAAGGTAATCATATATCATATTCAAACTCTTGGTTAAACCTATTTTTATTCATCCAAAGAATAAAGCAATGGCTGAATTTGTTATGGAGCTGCTTCCAAAACATTTTTTTTCTGTCTCAATCTTTAATATAGATCCATACAATGCAGTTTTAATTTGGGTGCGAATTTTTACAAATGAAATATTTTCATTTAAAAATCAATGAAAAATCATTTGATTATAGGCTAATTAAATATATTTTATTGTAGTAACATACAAATGATTCCAGGAAGAAGCTTCCTGCTAATTTGATATCAGGTCTGACACTGATATGTATATAAGGTAAATACAATATTGATAGATCTCAGGGCTAAAAAGCATCATAAATCTCTGGGTGTTAAGAGTTATAAATATCCTGTTTGAATTTTAGATAGGCAGATATCTGGAAAGTGACAATTCTGTTAACGAAGATACTATTACAATATTCCAGACATTGGGTGAATAATTTATCTTTATGAAAACCTAATCTCAGGAAGTATACATTGATAAATGTGTGAAAGAAGATTTCTTAAATTATCATTTGGGAGAGAAAATATTGCTCATGAATATCTGTCAAACCTGGAGGCATGAACAATTAAATAAAAATTAGCTCTGGAGAAATATAAAATGAAAAATCTCACTGAAGACACCTGATCTTTCTGAAATGAACAACTCTATTTCTTCTTTCATGCATGTACTTCAAACAGTCATGCTAACCAATTAATATAAAAGTATTTGCATTATTTGCTTTTTTGGAATACAATACTTAAAGATACTTCTACTGTGTTTAAGATTCAACATGCCACATGTCCCCAAAGAAGTTTGATAGCATATTTTAAATATTCTAAAATGATGTGCTTTGCCTTCCAAAACATTGAAGAAGGCAATGATTACCATAAGTCAGCATGGATTTGTTAAAAGCTTGTCAAATTATCATGATTTTTCTTAGTGCTTCTGGGGGAATGCTATAAACAAATACATTTCTTGGTTTTATCAAAACATGTAATAAAGTACCCCATAGCTTAGCAAATCATGTAACAATTAAGGAGAAGCATGGCTGGCCCCAAAATTGTAGCATTTCTCATTGAGTTGGTGAGAATTATTGGGTGAGGATACTTCAGCTCTTTAAAAAGAAAACGAATGTACATTATTAATATGTAGACACCAATGAACATTTTAAAAAAACTGTTTTGATGAACCCATGGATCATAGTCAGACGTGGGATTCACTTACCTTCCCTACCGGTTCACAAATGTGAGCACATGGGCCTCGTCTGTGCATGCACACCGCCTTCTGTGCATGCGCAGTGCTTGCGCATTACATCGGGGTGGGTGGGTGGAGCCTCCCACAGCCGCTGCTACTGGTTCACCCAAACTGGAGAGAACCGGCTGAATACTACCTCTGGTCATAGCACTTGGTTTCAATAGAAGATGAAGAACAATCCAAGATTACAGATACACAAAGCTACTGCTGCAAATGGCAACAGTGTGTTTGCAGTAGCATTTATTGCTTCAGTAAATACTATATTGTAAGCTGCAAAATATATTGTTTTGAAATTGCTGAATAGAATGCCTTCTTTGGAACCACCAGATTTAGTTCTTAGAGTGAACAGGATCCCTGGAACAAAGTTGCCCATCTCTGGACATAGAACTCTATGTTGTACTAATTAGGACAGCAAGATAGATTGCAAAGCCAGCACTTAACACATAATACTTAATCTTTTGTTGAAATGATCTGTTTACTAATCCTTGCTTGTTCCTCTGAGACATCACTGTAGTCTTCTTTGTGCTTTCAGGAAATGCAACACTAAAGTATAGGAATAAAACACTTCTAAAGTGGAAAGCTAACACAGCATTTACTTTAGTACTTCCAAATCAATTAGTGAAAACTTACTGCCAGATCTAAGGAGTTACTTCAAGAAAGTCTAAAAGATCAGGGCACATCAAGGGTGTACTTTACTATCTTCCATTTGAATGCAAGCCCACAATGACCCATTACAAGGCCCCCAATTCGGAGTTTCAATAAACTAGAAGAATTATAAATGGTCCAGAATAAATTCATAAGATCAATCTTAGCCTTACACACATATATACGAATAGCAATGTTGAAACTGGAAGTGGTCTTTCCATCAATAAGAGTAAAAGAAAGCAATAAATCTTATAGGAAACTAGTCCTCATGTCTGGTATTTATTTGACAAAACAATACCTTCACAAACAATTTAACAGTAATGGATGAATGAATCTGTATCTAAAGCTAGTCTCACAATTCTCGCTAGGTCAGTAACTTCTGAGTGATATAAATGAACATACACTACTGAGGGACTATTTATTTTTTGAAGATTTTCAGACAAGATACAGAGCAAGTATGTAAACTTAAGTTACCTAAGTGATATCAATTTTTTAAAGAAGGACAAGGAATGTCATACTATTTACTGCCACTTACTTTCCATTCCCTGAGACAAGGCTTTCAAACAAAGCCAACAGCCTATTTGGATAGAAGATATAAAGGATTACCAACTTCACACTCTATATGCATTTGTAATAACTTGCAGGTGGAAGATTTGACCCATTACTTATTAAATTGCAGACTTTTATCAGGATGCATTATACCCCTTTTAATCCAACCGAATCAATCTAGTTTAGAAATAAAAAAAGAGTCAACACTAATTCAAAGGGCAATACATAAAAACCCACACTAGAACTTGGATATTACTTAGTAGAATTGTTTCTAGTTTTGGTAGAAGCAGTACAGATGTGAAGGGAAAAAGGTTAAAAGGCATTATACACATCTGTGCTGCTTCTACTATCACTAGTTACCAACAGTCTACATATTGCATAAAATGATATTTTAATTAATTATATTAATTAAGTTCCAGACTTGCCAACTATCTATTTCTGTCTCTCCATCCACACTTCAGTGACCAAAGATAGTAAACTCTACCAATTAATAAGGGCAAGTAGTCAATGAACATACTTTTGAGTCCTATTCAGAAGAGGTCAATGTAATTGAATATATCCTGTAAACCTGGCTGTTCACCAAAGGCAGTGATGAAGGAGCCTCTCCAGGCAAGGTAAGCTTCAATTGAATCTCAAAATAGCTCAAATGAATCAGATTTGCTTTTGAATTGCAAATTCAAATTGAATTGGTCTGTTTAGGATACAGTACAGGGATCTGGAAGGCTAAGTGCCAAGAATTGAGGCCTTTGAACTGTGGTGCAATCCCTTGGACTGCAATGCGATCAAACCAAACAGTCCTAGAGGAGATCAACCCTGAATGCTCTTTAAAAGGCCAGATCCTGAAGATGAAACTCAAATACTTTGACCACCTAATGAGAAGGAAGGACTCACTGGAGACGAGCCTAAGGCTGGGAATGATTGAGGGCAAAAGAAGAAGGGGACGACAGAGAATGAGGTGGCTGGATGGAGTCACTGAAGCAGTTGGCATGAGCTTAAAGGGACTCCAGGGGATGGTAGAGAGCAGGAAGGCCTGGAGGAATGTTGTCCATGGAATTGTGATAGGTCAGACATGACTTCACGACTAACAACAACACAGGGGTCTGAGTATCCAGACATGTTATCGCTGTTATTTAACCAAATGAGGATAACTGGTCATTTTATTATTTGAATGAATCCCAATGTTGTGTTTCTTTTCAAGATCACATTGAACTGAATGCAACATACTGAATATCCCCCACAATATTTATTTTGGGAATGTTCACTTGAAAGTAATTTATTTACTATCAAAAAAAAGATAAAGTTCATAACACACAAGCATTGTGCCTAAGGTCCCATGTCTGGGCCTTTATGTTACTAAGACACACTTCCTTGCTTCTAATGCAGGCTCATTACCAAGCTCTTCATTTTGTTGCTCTTGCCCAATAACTTCAGACCATGAATTTTCAAGTGCCTAAGAAACAAGAAAACATTCACTTATCCCACTCATCATCTTACAATTTAAGATTAACTGCTTGCTGAATAGTTATCTGTCATAGTCAGATAGCATTCACATAATCTTTGAAATAATTAATTCAAGTTAGTATTTGGAAGTTAATGAAATACTTTAGTTGGCTATGCTAATTAGAAAATATTCAATTTGAAATTCAAAATAACAGTGAGACTTCAGATGGGGAGTCTGCTTGAATGAATAAGTGAACTGGACAAACTCAGATATCATCATCACAATCAGGAATTAGGAATAGGCAAATAGTTCTCCTATCTGTTGTTCCTCACATGCTCCTAGATACCACTTCAGTGGGAAGGTATTCCATGTTTTACTGTATACGTTGCCATTTGGTGTGATATTATGCTGAGCACAAGACTGCAGAAATATCTTCGGATAGTGCTAGCTCAGAAACAGATGAGCATTTTGCCCCTTAAAATTGGCTATGACTACTGGAGTAAAACTCAAATGGACTCTTACTTTTTACGTTTTTAGTAGTATCTAGAAAAAATATTATAGTCAAATGGTTTATAATGTTGGGTCTTTGTTACTTTAACCTGAATTAATAGGTTTTTGTCTTTTTATTTTTGTAGATTGTAGATTGTAGAAGTTTATTTGTATGCCGCCCTTTTCCCTGGGGGGACTCAGGGCGGCTCACAACCCAAGGGGGGGGGAGACAAACTTTGAACATATAAGACAATACATAATTAAAAAACACAACATTCATACCATTCGGGCGGGTTACAATCTTAGCCCCAGGCCTGACGGGATAGCCAGATTCTGAGGGCTGTGCAGAAGGTCTGGAGGGTGGTGAGGGTACGAATCTCCACGGGGAGATCGTTCCATAGGGTCGGAGCTGCCACCGAGAAGGCTCTCCTCCGCGTAGTTGCCAGTCGGCATTTACCGGCAGATGGAACTCGGAGGAGGCCTAATCGATGAGATCTAATAGGTCACGTGGAGGTAATTGGCAGTAGGCGGTCTCTCAAGTACCCAGATCCACTACCATGTAGGGCTTTATGGGTGACAAGTAGCACCTTGAAGCACACCCAGAGATTGATAGGTAGCCAGTGCAGCTCGCGGAGGATAGGTGTTATGTGGGTGAAGCGAGGTGCACCCACAATCACTCGCGCGGCCGCATTCTGGACTAGCTGAAGTCGCCGAATACTCTTCAAGGGCAGCCCCATGTAGAGCACATTGCAGTACTCCAGCCTAGAGGTCACAAGGGCACGAGTGACTGTTGTGAGAGCCTCCCGGTTCAGGTAGGGGCGCAACTGGTGCACCAGGCAAACCTGGGCAAATGCCCCCCTGGTCACAGCTGACAAATGATGTTCGAAAGTCAGCTGTGGGTCCAGGAGGACTCCCAAGTTGCGGACCCTGTCTGAGGGGTATAATGTTTGACCCCCCAGCCTGAGAGGTGGAATACTTGCCGAATTGGTGGGAGGGAAACACAACAGCCACTCGGTCTTATCTGGGTTGAGCACGAGTTTGTTAGCCCTCATCCAGTCCCTAACAGCTTCAAGTCCCTGGTTCATCACGTCCACCGCTTCATTGAGTTGGCACGGGGCGGACAGATACAACTGAGTATCGTCCGCATATTGGTGGTATTTTATCCCGTGCCGCCGAATGACCTCGCCCAGCGGTTTCATGTAGATGTTGAAAAGTAGGGGGGACAAGACCGAACCCTGCGGCACCCCATATGTTAGGGGCCTAGGGGTCGATCTCTGCCCTCCAACTAACACCGACTGCGACCTGTCCGAGAGGTAAGAGGAGAACCACTGCAAAACAGTGCCTCCCACCCCCACCTCCCGCAGTCGTTGCAGAAGGATACCATGGTCGATGGTATCGAAAGCCGCTGAGAGGTCAAGGAGAACCAGGATGGAGGCGAAGCCTCCGTCCCTGGCTCTCCAGAGGTCATTTTTATTTCTGATAAGATTTTTTTTCCCAGGTAATTGATAATTCGGCATATATCTATAATAATAGAGAATGAATTGCTGGGTAGATTTTAAAACTAATATTTAGTACCTGTAGGAGATGACCAGGCTGAGCTTGGGGGGGAGGTCAAATATGTCATAGGTCATGAGTCCCTTTGAACCTGTAAGAGATCTAAGTCCAGCCCACCTTGAATTTCTTTCTATTCTTAATTCCCATGCATTTCCGTTAATGGTCACTTGGCCAGATTCTTGTAGAGAGCTAAGCTTGCAATAAATCTTTATACTCATTTTAACTGCCTAAATCTCCTGATTTCCCCGGCGCTTGACATTACCAGGATTTTTATTTTTAGATTTTCACATGGAGTGTTTGCTGTGATTATTTAATATCCTATGACAAATAAATCAAGTTACTATACAACCATTCCTTGGACAACTTGCCCACATATTAATTCAGTTTTAAATTACTGTTTTACATTTATATTAAATTCAAGCTAATAATAGTTCAATATAATACAAAATTTTCTTTACTTGGTATTTCTTTCCCATATGCATTAATTAAATCCACCTTAATAAATATATAATAATGTCTTAAAGCACTGCCAGAATTCTTATGAATTGTGATATCACAAGTAGCATAGTGGCAAACTTGCTTGCTTTATTCATGTTGCAGAATTCTGACTTGGAAAGAAATGCTGTTGAAAATCACTGCCAGTGGATCCATGTCACCAATGGGGACAATGAATTGCGGCATGACAAGAGAAAATATCAACTTTACCCAAATTTCATTTAAAAAAAAAATACTAAAATATTTAAGAGAATTGATATTGCAGGATTATATGAGACCAGATCTATTTCTGAACTTCTTCAAAGACTTAAAGGGAGGATAAATTTCCTGGCTAGAAATTCTGAATTTTGCAGCATATATTGAATATTTTGCTGAGAAAGACTGATACATTTAGTGATGACAATAGACATCATCTTCTTTGCATCTTCAGCCATCCATTGCAAAAATAATCTTTTCTATATATGTTGGAAATTTTTCTTATGCAGCAATACTCTCTCTTCATGATATATCTATTTTAATACCTGTATACCTTTATTTCATTTCTTGAGCTCAATATTTACAGGGTCCAGCCAGCAGTCCTAATAAAGATGAGAGGCAGTTGGGAGCAGCATCTGATTAAACAGGAGGTAAATAAGGCGAATCTGTACGGGACAAAAGCACTAACTTCCAACTCCAGAGACTTAGCATTTGGGGGTATATACTGTAGCTCTATTTTGCTATAGGAATATAATACATTGACTAATGGTTGTTTCCTCTCATCTGGTTTGTTGTACCACTGGTTTGGCAAACTCTTCTTTCTCATCCATTTATTTTATTATTTTATTTTATTTTAAATTCATAGTAGGCATTGCTAATAACTTGGCATTGGGTTTCAGGAACTATTTAATCTAAATATTTGTGCTCATGTTGTGGCTTTACAGAGTTTTCTTTTATTCTTTTATTTTTTCTTTTCTTTTATTATTTCTTTTATTATTTTTTATAATTATAATAAATTATTGATATAATTATTATTTTATTATTTAAATAGAAATTATTTATTCAATGACTTTGTATAATACTGAAAGTCATGTCTTGCATCTGGGTAAGAAAAGTTAGGAATGTAACATGTGAATGTATCATGCAGAGGTATAAAATACAACTATTAGGGATTCCCTTTTGAATTTTTACATAAATAATCCTGGAAGGTACTATGCTTTGCTGTCAGGGATTCCCAGCGACTAAAAATATATTTTAAAGGTAATCCTAGAATGACTTTTAATAGCATCATCGTGTCGTTATTTGGGATTTGTTAAGAAATGGCCTGTGTAGCTGTGTAGTCAGCTTCAAAGTGCGTCTAGAAACAGTGTGGGGAAGCCATGGCAGTAAACTCTATAAAACCATAACATAAAGACTATCTTTTAGATTAACTAGTTCCTAAAAAACAAAGCCACGTTATCATAAATAATTAGTATTAAGTTAAAGGAAAACGGCAGAAAGATGTAGGTTTTCAATTTGTTATATAGAATGTCAAAGGTTATAAATAAATTATGTGCTTGTGGTCAATAAAATGAGCTTCTGTCTCTTAGGGAACAAATCCATTTGCTGGAAACCAAGGTGGCTGAATTGAAAAATGCTTATTTATCTAGAGAGGTATGTAGACAAGACCTTTCAGATTGTGATAGCTTCATTCCTATCCTTGAATGATAGTTCCCCTGCTGCCAGGGAAAACAAGGGACTCAGAAGAGGCAGAACATCATTTCAAGGATAAGGGAACATTTCTTGTAGGAAAATGCTGTTTCTTGATTGATATACTATATCTTCTTACAGTGAGGATACTGCTCTGAGAGCCTGGTGGGTTATGAATGTGGGTGTATTAGACATACATTAGAACACACAGACAGATGGTTTCTTATTAGCATGTAAATCACATTGTGATTTGATTGCCTGGTGTGAAATTGAGAATGTCACATTCCATCTAAGCAACAGTCATACTGTGAAAGTTACCACCAATGACATTAGAAAATGTAATTGGCCAGTGCTAAAACCAGATGTATGTTGTTTGGCATTGAACTGAAGTCCAGAATTGACAAGGTAGCATTTTCCAAAGTTATATTTGTTCCACATGCTGAGCAGTTAGACAGGCTTTGCTCAGTGATCTCAGAATATGAAGGAATATTGGTGTCAAGCACAGAGTTTTAGACTTTGTTTGGGGCATGATTTTAGACAAGGGGAACCTATACAAGAAAGAGTCTTCTTCAAAAGTAAAGGAACAAGGCTGCTGGTGCATTACATCAAAAATGTGATACAGCTGCTTCAAGAGTAGTCTCTGGGGAAAGTTGAACATTGGTAAATAGCATCCAACTTGGAAGGGATGATATTTTAGAAAATATTATGATGGCTGAGTTGAGAAATGTGTTAGAAATGTTAAAAATGGATCTACAGATACTTCAAATAGGGATGACAACAATTTAAAAGTTTCATATCATTAAAAAGATACATATTAAAATGTTTGAAAATCAACATGGTTTACAACTATGAGTATTTCTATCCAAATTTAGACATTTTTGAGTGCAGATGTAAATTCCTATATAGCATCACTGTGAAGGGTAACATCTTGCTATAAATGCAAACTGAGGCCTTTACAAAGTTCCTCAGCCAAGCTTTTGACTTGCTAACTGGATAAATAATAGAAAATAGAAGTAAAAATTTGGGGCTATTTTCTAATAAGGTTGAGAAGTGAATAAAGAAAGAAGAAGAGTTTAATTCAGAGTAAAATTTAGTCATCTTGAAACAGTGAGCTCGCCAAATTTGCCAATGATACCTAAATATTCAGGATAATAAAGCAAAGGAGATTGCAAAGACTTCCAGAAGAATCTCTTTAATCTGGATTACTAATCAGCTAGATGACAAATTTTGTGCAAATTAACTATGTATAAAGTGACTCACATCTGATTTTAAAAATTCCACACATATACCAATGGAATGCAAGGTAGTCATATTTAACTTTCTTATAGCAGGTAGCTCAGTGAAAATGTCAGCTCAGTGAGAGAAATTATGAAGAATTCCATATTAAGAACCATTACAAAACAAATTCAAAATAGAAATGCCAACTTTGTAATAGTTTTATGGAAATCTGTGATATGTTCACATCTTTGGCACTGTACAAATTCTCTTTGGAAATTCAAAAATGATATTCTGATCTTTTTGAAAAGGGATATTATAGAGCAGTGTTGGTGAACCTTTTTGACACCGAGTGCCAAAACGGGAGCATGAACGGGGGAGAATGCCAAAAACCCAAAGAGCAGTTTCCCAGTGCATATGCACATGCCAGAAATCTGACCTTCCAGTTTCTGGTGTGTGCATGCACACCAGTCACCTGGTCTTCTGGTTTTTGGCACACATGTGCACATGAAGACCAGCTGGCCGGCACACATGTGCACACTGGAACCCGGAAGAGAAACGGGTGAGGGCTGGCGTGCTGAGAGAGATGGCTCTGTGTGCTACTTCTAGCATGCTTGCCCTAGGTTTGCCATCATGGTAATAGAGCAAACAGTGAGAGAAGAGAGAAAAGCATCAGGAGGCTCAGACAATGTTGAAAGAAAAATGCTAGGGCATTTGGGACCCTTTAGTTTTTAAAGAGACTTAGGGCAGAGAGGAACAATATGTACACAATCACTCAGGGCATGAAAAAATTGGACAGGAAATATACTCACCTTCTCTGACCAGGGTTCATCCAAACAAAAATAATTCATTCTACATTGCATCATGAAATTCATTATCATAATGTGGCAATGGTACTTAGTGTGGATGTCTTTGGATTAGATATATTTGTTGAAAAATATTGTCCATAAATAACTATTGATATAAATAACACAATGTTACTTTCTAGTTGGTGGTAATATATCACAGAATGCATATTGTAGGGAAACAATGGTGTGGTTAGAATATGCTTCTATTTCTTATTTACAAATAGTAAAAGAATTAATCTTGAAGAACAGGAAGTAGAGCCACCAGCAAGACAATGGTCAACCAAGTCATCTGAGTCTGGGGCAAAAATATAATTTAGAAAACATCTTAAACATGATTGCCCCTAATTTTCATGAAGATAAAGGAAAACACATTCAGACCTTTAGGACTCTGTATGTATAACCTTACTATAAAATAGTATTTGTTTATGTGTCCTTGGTTCCAAGTTTGATTTATCTTAGATGGCTGATATGTAGAAGTATTCAGCTGACCACTTTGAGAGCCAAAATTATGGACAATAATTATGGACAAAAATGAATCTTGGCTGATACACCAGGACTATTGTTATTTCTGTTTTGATTTTACACTTAACATATTATCAGTAAGCTCTGGATTTTGAAAGAAGGGGATAAAAAGAGTATTAACACCCCAATCTTAATGTTGGGGAAGACTCCTGAGAGTACCATGCACAACCAAGAAAGCAAACAAATGAATCATTGAACAAATGAACATTTATCATTGGGCACAAATGGCCAGGGTCAAATCATCATATTCTGGACACTTTATGCAAATGTAGAAGTCTATAATGCTGGGAAAGGTGGATGGAAAGAGAAGAAAATATCCACCAGCAAAGTGGGTTGCTCAATTACAGTGATGAAGGCTGCACTGTTGGAAGACCTGAAGGACTAGGTTATGGACCAATCTTCATGGACATCTATGTGGTTGCCTAGAGTCAACACCAATTTGACTGTACATGATCTATCAGTAGAGTTAGTTGTTCCATTTTCCTTGTTTTATATATCATCTTAATCTCAACTGCCCCTTGAACTTTTCATTGCTTTGGTACATTGTCTTTGGAAAACTAGATGCTTTGTCAATTTGAGAGCCCATCATATTTCCTGAACTAGTTTTCTCATAAGATTGTTCTTCTTTATAGCCCCAATTAGCTTTCCATAGTTGTTTACTGCAGTGAATTACATTAAAAAGAGTTGTGTGAGTGTTTCAATTACATGACCTTTTCTATCTATACAGCTGTTATCAACAATTTATTCAGCACATTTGTTTCCTGTTAGAAAAAGGAACATGTCATCAGCAGTTTTGAAAATAGTTAGAGCTTTATTAATAAAGTGACTGTATACTATTCTTTTGCTAGAAATAAGTTCAGCCCGTTGAGCTGAAAAATCTCATTTAGTCCATCATACACCATTCCTTCTCCTCTAATTATAATCTCCCTTGATATAAATTCTAATAGTTTCAAGTCTTTCTCCATTCAGCTACTGGCAACATGTAACAACAGCAAGAATTATTTTTCTCTTTAAATGTATTCTTTAGAAAAAAATTGACATAATAGGCTACATAAATGGGATTGGTTTAAAAGAAAAAATATTCTAAACTTCAAGATACCCACTTAATTGTTTTACTTGCTGGGTAGAGGAAGGTATCCAAGGCATGAAAGTGGTCACATGAGGATTGGAAAGTTATTAGCACCATTCATTTTTCGACTATTGATCAAGTAAATAGAAAACTTCATTTTCAACTTTAAAATTTGTTTAAAAAAGCAAAATATATCCCAGAAAACTAAAAAATAATTTAAAAGGTGAAGGAAGGGCTCTTAGAGCACCAGCCATTCCCACAACTGTGTGCTCCTTCGAGCTTCCCGTGTAAGGTTGCTGAGCAATGTTTTAACTGCTTTCTGGAAGGCCAGGAGTGTGCAGCCTGTCTCACCTCGGGGGGGGGGGGATTTTCCACAGGGCAAGGGAAACAGCAGAGAAGACTCTCTTCCTGGACTCCATCAGTCAGAATTCTTTAACTGTCAGAGTCTGCAACATGCCTTCACTGGCTGACCTGGTGGGATAGGCTGATGTAATGAAAATAAGATGTTCCATAGGTGGGGTTTTATAGATCACAGCCAATACCTTGAATTGGACCCAGAAGCAAACTGGCACTAATGCAGTTCAGAAAGAAAAGGTGTTACATGTGCCCTTATTTGGGCACCCACAATTGCTCATGCAGCTGAATTCTGTACTAGCTAACACTTTTGGATTCTTTTCAAGCGTAGCTTCTTAAAGAGCATGGCGCAGTAGTAGAGACTGGAGATGATCGCAATATGAGTGACTGAATGGAAAGCCTCCCTGCCCATAACCTTGATTAAAATGAAGTTAAGCAAAGGTCCTCCTAGTCGTGACTGACACCTGTTGTTTGAAAGTGCAAGAGGACCCTCCAGGTTATGCACTGGGTCTGTCTGAAATTGTGCAACCCATCTAAGATCAAAGATTATAAACTCCTGGATACAGAGTGATCACCCATAGCCACCCCATCTTACCAAGGTTCAGCTGAAGCCTGTTGTTTCCCATCCAGGCTCCCACAGCCATTCAACATGAAAGAATGTCCTTAGCATCACTCACCTCACCCAGGATGGAGATATATAACTGGATATCATCAGCCTATTGTTGATAACTCATCCTGTGGTGATGAATGATCTCACCAGATGGTTTCATGTAAATGTTAAAAAGAAACAGATAGAGCACCAGGCCCTGTGGCACCCCACAAAGCAAGAACTGGGAGCTAGACCTCTTACTCCCTATAAACACTGATTAGAACTGGCTTCAGAGGAAGGAGGTGAACCTGCACAAAATTCTGCCACCTGCCTAAATCTGTCCAAAAGGATACCAGGGTTGATGGTTTTGAAAGCTGCCAAGAGGTCAGGAAAAACAAGGATGAATGTACCACTTTTATCTTGCTCCCACCAGACATTGTCCATGGGTGCAACCAATGGCATTTCAATCTCATATCCCAGACTTGAATTGCATAGCTATTTCAAAAATGTAAATCAAGAACCATAAAAATATGGCAATTGTATATTTTAGAGGCATGTTCTAAATGAAAATGTAGGATCTACTAAACTCAAATATATGTAATTATTTGGGCTCGATCTTACTGAAAAAGTGGTAGGAAAATCATAAACCTCTCACCATACAAACTGACCAACAATTGTGAATATAAGTAAATATTTCAAGCAGTAAATAGAAGTGTTATTTAATATGTACAATCAATGTTTGTTCCTCACAACATGTTACATAGAGCAAGCAGGGTCTTGCTCAGAAAAATGGCCAATGCATCCTTGAAACTGGGAACAATCACAAATATTTATCTTAGGAATTATATCAATATTCTCGAAGGGCAGAATATTTTAATAAGTCTCCATATTTAAGGATGATGTTCAGGTATATCTTGGCTATGCAACTTCATTTTCTGTATCAATTCATTGTTATATAGAGCTCCGCTGAATTTTGCAAAGATTGAGAAGTTTCCTTGGAAATGCAACTTTTGTCTATGACTCATTGAACCAATTACATCTTTTTTCAGGAAAGGATGTCCTTTCCTGAAAACAGACTCACCTGCCTTAATTCTTCAGAATGTTCTCAAGTACATCTTCCAAATCAAGTATTAAACATAGTATAGCCCTAAAGCTCCAACCTAATCCATAGCTCTTATCCAGGTACTAACCAGCTGCAATTCTGCTTAGGTTTTCAAGATCATCCATTATTAAATAGACACTGCCCACTAGCTCTGAGGTTAATATATAACCTTCCTAAATCTTCATATTCTATATGATTAACCAACAATGAAGAATCATCTTGCCATAGAGAAGGCTATATATTACTAATACTGAATATGTAAAAATGTTATTCAATTTAATGGAATTTCTTTCTTAAAATATAAGTTAGCATGCCAGGTCTCAGTTATGTAAATCTTCTTATCTTGAACAAAAATGTAATTACTTGAGGTTAGGAAGCTTATCCAACACTGTGGAGACATTATTAGCCAATCCCAGGAATATTATGTGTAACTGAATAGCTTTAGCTATGAAATAATCTGAAAAAAAGGATTGCATCTAACTCTGTATATGTAAGAAATACAAACAGTGCTGATCACATAGCATGTACATAGACATTAATAAACTATTTAGGAAACATGCAGGATAAATAATACACTAGCCTTACATATGATTTTGAACTGCAAATTAGACAGAGGAGACATACTGAAACTGCCTGATGACACTATGGGGGGAAAGAGACAGATAACAAAAACCAAGTTGTTGTCTTCTCTGGTATGAAAGGAAGTACGATAAAATACATTTTTAGGTTAGGAGATTATGTATCAGTAGAAAGGGTAGACTTGAAGACTGCAGAGGCATCAGGTCAGCTAATAATAAAGTCTATCCATGACCTTTCCTATTGCAAAGGTCATGTTACGTATAATCTTATGCTCTTTAAGGCTCTTCTATGATCCTTGGGTGCCAGAGATTTCTATAGTTTTGCAAGCCCCTAAAATATATTTAGCTGCATCTATCTTCAAATATTTGCATGGACATTTTTCTTTTGAAGATTGTGCCAGCCATCCTTACAAATATATATTTCTTTAATTTTCTGCCTTTTCATTGCAGTACATTTCTAGTCATCAAAAGTTAACTATAAACATATTAATCTGTCCCTAGAAATTTTTAAAAAGAGAGAACTTTTAGATAACTCTTCCCCACCATTTCATTTAATTCAATATTTCATGACAGTCAAATATTTCTTCTTGCAGATTTGTATGATATCCTAATAACAGCAACACAGCTCCATATATCCCATACCAGTTATAAAGAAATCACTTATGACTATTTTGATGCAATGTATGTGAACTTGGTCAGTTGCATTGGAATGCATAATCTGTATCATTTGTGGATACTGTCATGATACATTTGATAACATTCATCACCTCCTCCCATCTTATGGTTACCTGTGTGTAGCTTGTGGAATTTGGAAGCATCATACACAAGAGACTGCAAGACATGATATTCATTTTCCTGTTGCTACCTGCCAGAATCTGCCTCTCAACTGAATTCAATACTGAACTAGTGGGTGCATAACTTTACATGATGTGGAATTCCCACAGGGTTAATAAGTTATTAAATATATAATTTTGTGAAGATGTAAGTCAACTAACAACAATAATTCAATTTATTCTTATTCTTGGGCTGGATATTTCCATGTTTATACTCAGTACATCTTGTCACCTGCAGGGCTCCCAGCTGTATATACAGAAGTTCAAAAATTTATTTCCCAACTGGAAAATAGCAAAGTCTCCCAAAAACATAGTTTATCAGAATTTCTGAAATCCAGTCCCACTTAATGGACATTTGTGCTAGCCTGGCTCTTCACTGCCATAAGAAACACTTTCCAGATTCTAAAAAAACAAAAGAAAAGTGTCTCAATTCCACCATTTCCCCCATATGCAGACAAGGGGAGGCAGTCTAATCCTATGAAATATCACCAATCAGCTATTAATAAAAAGTAAATTATGCACTATAAGATGTTTCTGTTATAGACTTCTTGAATGAATGCTTCCAAGAGTATCCTAGCCCCAACGCAGGTCAAATTGATATCATTCATATCATTGCATTCAGATACCGCCAAGCAAGTTAAGGTAAATTGTAAAAGGGATGTAGCTGAAACTTTTCCTGTCCTAAATTACCCTTTAAAAGCAAGATTGCATTCTACCCTTATTATTGTTTAATTTATATGTTGGTATGTGGCTGAAGTCTTTATGAAATCAAAATTTCATTCTCCATCTTTTGCCCATGTTGGTTCTTATTCTTCTCTACACCAATGGTGCAGCTTGTTCTGACCCAGGTTTCCTTAGAAAGCAAGAAGCAAAGTCTTGGTCCCGACAAAACCTCTTTTATTTACACGATTGTGAATTCCTTCCATTCACAGTCAGCAAGGCTTTAGTAAACAGTCTTTCAGAGGAATGTTTATCCATATGAACCTTATTTCGTTTAGAGCACTGCCAGATAACTAGTTTCCAAACACAGGCAAAGCAAAACTTGGCACAGAGTCTCTTATAATCACAAACAGAAGTTTCTGGACCAAACAAACTGTTTCGTGCAAAAGCCCACTCCCCGTTCATTCCTCTTTTGTTTCCTACTGGAGGGGCCAATCACCTCCAAGGTGTGGCTTTACTCTTAAGTCAACCCTGTTTTCTTAGTTAGTCTTGTCTTCTGGCAGCTCTGCATGTGCACACTGGGAACAGGCTCCTCCAGCTGTTCTTCTACCTCACTGCTGTCTAACTCCCTGTCTGCCTCCAACACAGAGCCCTTGTCTGAGCTTTCCTTAACCCCCAGTACTGGCCCATGTTCCTCTCCAACCTCCTCACTTTCCGATTCTGCTGCCAGCTCTGCTGGCTGCTGGTGGGCAACAACCCAGCTATTCTTTCCCCAGGTGGACTTGTACAGATATCTTGAAGTATTATGTTCTTTTTGCTGTAGTGAATGCCATGAAGTCAATAACTTAATATTCTTAATATTAAGAGTCCTAATCTTCTTCAGAAAACTTTTCAATTTTCTCATTAGCTGGAAGATTAACAGTAGACCTATTCAGCAAGTCATAGCTTTTAAGAACTTAGACATCTATCTTCAACCACCTAGTCATAGGATCAATCAAACAAAAGACTGAGCTCCTTATAAAAACTCCCAAAGCACCTTTGCAATTGTTAAATATGCCCATCACTAACAACTATGTTCCAGAGCTATCAAATAATTCAAGAGTAAGCTCAATGCTATATGCCACTTATTTATGTATTAATAAAGATGCTTTAAGGTAAGAAGATGCTCAATTTAAATTTTTAAAGGTTGCTGAAATTTTACCTCTAACTCCTTTGTCTGGCTGGTTAAATCTCCTCAGAAGCGCTTTGGCATTCTGCCTCCTCAGATACTGGTTGAAGTAAATCCTTTGGGTAACATCTTAGGTCCACCCTACCTTACTAGAAAGGTTTGAATAATGGTCTTGATCTGCTTTTATCAATCACAAGCTATCTCACCACTGTTAAAGCCATTGTAATCTTCAACAGAAGATCTGGGATCTAGATTTCAAAATTGAAAAAATCAAATTGATAGAACATTCATTACAGCTCAATAACCACCCTCCCCTGCTCAATTCCTTATATTTTTATAACACTTCTAACAGTTCACACATAAGATTCTTCACTCTGACCAAACTTGTGATGCATGCGGAACTGTTAGATACATCAATATCACCTATGAAAACTTTATCTTCCAATATTGAAGTTGAATCTGTTTCACATGTATGTATTGCTAGATTGCCCTTTCTGCAATAAATAGGAGGCAGAACTCATAACACCAAGTATTAAAATATTTATTGCTGGTCTGAATGGAAGTTGCTTTCCACTGTCATTCCATTTCAGCTGCTTCTAATAGGGGTGATAATTTTTTAACAATAGCTGGCAGAAACTATCTGGTTCTTCTCTTACACTATTAATAGTTTTAAACTCTTCTGTATAACTTCTGCTTTATTTTACTTTTTATTTTATATCATTTTATGTGCTGTAATATTATTTTCTTTTGAATATCAATCTTGGACCATAAAGAAATTAATTTAAATAAATATTGTATAATACCTCAATCATTTCTTGTTTTCTTAGCTATCTTCCCTAACTGTACTACACATAATTTCCTTCATGTTTGCATTTAATTAAGAGTTTATCCATTTTTGACTATATCTTTTTTTATAGAATTCAATTAATGTTCATCTTTCCTCATATTTGGTCTTGGCTTTCAAATATTTCACCCTTCCTATGCCCTTTTAAGTACTGCACTTCAATTTAAACAACAAATTAAGTTTTATTAAAATTGTCATAAATTAATTCATTGCATCCAGTCACACAGCAGTAAACCAGATTGGTTATGCTAACTGAAGTTTGAAATAATATGTCAACTTGTATTGTAAACTGTTGAGATAAAATGTGTTATGACAAGAGTTTTGATAACAATAAAAATGAATGGAAAAGTTGATTGTCTACAGCATACTTATATTTTTATAACCTTTCCAGTCCTTGACAAGTGATTTTTTTTAAAGTTCATTTTATTCTGCATTTTTCAGGCAGAATAATTTATTAGGCAGCATTTTGTTCACTGAATAAAGAAGCATATCCACAAATCTGGAAAAAATCCTATGCAAATCAATTGCTTTATTAGTCTACTCAGACTAATTACAAAATGATAAATAGTACCAATTTTGCAGATAATAAATGTCCTGCATTACTCAATGGAAAAGCCATTAAAATCATAAATATGACAGTGGTATTGATATATCAAGAGCCAAGGTGGCGCAGTGGTTAAATGCAGCACTGCAGGCTACTGCTAGATCAGCAGGTCAGCGGTTCAAATCTCACCGGCTCAGGGTTGACTCAGCCTTCCATCCTTCCGAGGTGGGTAAAATGAGGACCCAGATTGTTGGGGGCAATATGCTGACTCTCTGTAAACCGCTTAGAGAGGCCTGAAAGGCCTATGAAGCGGTATATAAGTCTACTGCTATTGCTATTGCTATCTGCATTCACTTATTATAGAAAAGCAATATAATCATTTATCAACAAGAACTTAAATTTTTGCTTTTTGACTATAGAAGAAAAACTAAGGAATGCCATTTGGAGTGCAAGATTCTGTAGGATTATCTTGCCTCTACTGAGAGTAGAAGTACTAATCCATAGTTGAAAAACAAACATTGGAGTGATGTTTGTAGCGTCCCTGCCTGCAGGAGATGCTTGCTTGCTTGCTTGTTTGTTAGATAGTTTTGATCTCTAATGCGGGGAAAGACACAGTGGCAAAAGATTCTGATGCTTGGAAAAAACTAAATTAAATAAAAAAGAAACTGAAGACAAGACAGTTTGTATCACTACAAACATGAGCTTACAAAATTCAAAAAAGGAGTGACCTGCAATCCTGGGCAAGTGATCTCCATTTGGTCACAAAGAGTTGAGAGCAATTGAATGACTGAATACTTTGAACTCAATTTGTTCTTCTATGTACATCTGAGGCAAAAAGCTCTACTGACTTCAATAGAATATTACAACATTTTGTTTTTCTTTAAATGCCAGTATCCATATTGCTCCATCTCAGAGTGCTACCTGAGACAGGATTATTCTTTTTTTACTTTTTTATTTTTTAAACAAGCACAAATGGACAGAAAAAAACCAAAAAAACATTAAAACCATCTTCCATTACAACTTATAGAAAGTGTGTCAGTTGGTTACAAAATGTCTATGCATTCCTTCCATAGTCATCAATCAAACAAATCACATATATCTTACAATCATATCAAATAACATATTTTTAATTCAAATATATTTATATAAATATATTACTATATTGTACCTAAACCTTCATTCGACTATGATTGTTTTTACATCCTTTCGTTGTATTTAAGTACAATGACAATAAAGATTATAAGAAATATTCTAAATTTAAAGTAAAACTGTATAATGGCATTCTATTAGATCCTCCTAAAATCATCCAATAACATTACATCTTTATAACATATTCTAAATAAAAATTAAAATATTAAAAATATTAAAGCTTTTAAATATCCTCTCATAGTCTCCATTTGTAGTTTATATAAAATTTCATATTATCAAACTAATATGTGTGTGTGTGTGTATACACACACACACATATTTAGTTATTTATTTATTTATCAGCACAAATACAACACACGCACACACACACACATATATATTCATGCATTGTTAACATTATTAATAATTTATTTGACTATAACTATTATCACTTCATTTTATACATAATACTCTAAATTTAACTAAGTTTAACAATTTTTATTATACGCTTTCATTACATCAGCCTGTATCTTTCCAGTAATAGTGCAGTCTTATGTCTCTTGTCATTTGTACCATTAATATTCTGATTACTTTCTTGATAAGTCTTGTATGGACTTCTCTTCGCAACTTGTTGTTCATTTCATATCTTATGAGAACTCGAAACCCTCCATCTGCTCCATCCATCAGCTTGTCTTTGGTTATCACTGGTGCTTCTGTCAAGATTTCTCTCCTTACCTCCATCAATTTTTCTCTCTTTCTTCTTCTATACTTTGAAATCTGAGTTCCAGTCCTTCTATCTCCCCTTTCCATATTCTGCTCTTGCCAATTCCAACCATTCTCAGTTTGTTGTCAGTATCCACAATTTTCTTATCTCTTTGATCATTTTTTAATCAATTTTTAGAATTCTGTCCTCCACTTTCTTCATTTGTTAAACATCCTCAATTTTTCCATCAAATTTTTCTGTTTTGCATTCTATATTCTCCAATCTCTTCTCAATTTTCTCTGTTACTACTAATAATTTTTGAATTTCAAACATAATCATTTGCAATGTTAAAATTTCTTTTTCCTGTTGCGCCATTCTTCCAACTTGTAAACACTGCCAGTATAGTATTTGTTAGATTTCAAGCAAGTTCATTATAATCTTTCAAGTCAAGACTTTGTCTTCCCTCTAATCTAGCTGCTGATAAAACTCCCAAAGAACACCTGTGTAAACAACCTGTGTTCTTTCTATTATCACTCTCAGTAGACAAGTTGAAAAGCCTTGAAGTGTCAAATGATCAAAGAAAAGAAAGAAAAAAACAATGTTTCCAAGCCTCCAGCCTCTAAGTGGCAGTTACTTCTTTTCCCTCTGTTGTTACAGCCCTCTTTGTATTCATCTTTATATCTTCTTTATATTCCAAACTTATACAAAAAAATTCTTAAATGGAGAAAAAAAACAATCCTATCAACATTGTAATTTTTTTTAATCCATAAGTATAAAAAGAAGAAGAAAATAGAAGAAAAAACTAATCCATTCAGTTTAAAAAAATAGGAAACATTTGCAAAAAATCCATCCATAAAAAGAAAAAAAAGATACATTAAGTTTAATATGGCTTAATTTCGCCACTTGCTCTCTTCTGTCTTCAATTTTAATTTAGCTTTATTTAGGCGGGGGGAGTCTCTTTCCTAATAATAAAATTTCCTCACCAATTCAACACACTTTCTCTTTCTGCTTTCTTTCCATTCTGGAGCTGCCTCAACTTCAGCAGCTTCAATGGCTGTGTTTCTGTCATCAGAGATAAGAGCTTCTCCTGGATCAATCAGGGACTTTGTAGTGTCCCTGAGATATATATTTTTACTATCTTTCCAGGAAGGAGGACGGCAAGATACATGTCTTATTTTTCTGTGTACATACTTCTGTATATGAAAGTAGTTTAAGAGTGAAAAAGAATAACCAAAAAGAAAATGAGATAATGAATTTGCTTAAACCTGTTGAAAAGAAAGTTAGAAGGAACTTGTTTTTCTCCTTCCTTCCTTCCTTCCTTCCTTCCTTCCTTCCTTTCCTCTCTCCCTCCCTTCTTTCTTTCATTTGAATTGAAAGAGAATGGTTGATATATTCAAATAAATTAATTCTGTACACAGTAGAACTTATTTTACTGATAACAATTTTGACTGAGAATTTAATAATATTTTAGTTTTATGATTAAATGTATTTACTAGTTCAGTTAATACTAATTTATCTTTCTGACATATCTTCTCTGGAGAATATAAATTCTGATATATATTCTGATATATATTCTGGGTGAAGGGTTAGGAATACTCTCAAAATGAGAGTTGTCTTCCCTTTAGATAAATTAATAAGTTAAGTAGAGAGAAGAGAATAAAAAAGAATATTTTGTTTCCTCAATAAATTATTTTCCATTAATGGGTACTTTTGATCTCTATAATCAGCTTCTGTTCTATATATAATAAGTTCACAACTGAAATAAGTAATAACCACAAAATGTACTCAAGCATGCTTAGAAAGAAATATTCTAGTGACTTCAACCATCAGCAGCAATATTTATATTTAATAAGCAAATAATAAACATGACATTAAATAGAAAAGATTACAAAGAGTAGAACTCATCCATGAAATTGACAATTAACTGGATAGTCTTGTTATTGCTGTGATTTAAAAAAAGAATTTAGTGACATGTTGTACACTTTATTGTTTCTGAGTCATTCAGTCTCTTCAGTGAAATTTTCTGTTTTAACCAATGTGTGTGTGTGTGTGTTTCTTTAAAATCATAGCAAATAAGGAAAATATGTTGTGATTTGAATACCAAATGATAAACTCCAGCTCATTAAGTAACCCTTTCATTACATTTGGAGAAAAGTTTGGGAGAAGACTTTCTGAATCCTAAATCTCATGCAAATATATCTAGATTTTCTTACCTTTTCAAAAAAAGCTGTATCTAGAATGCATTCTTCTCATAATCTTTAGATCTCATGTGTAAGCCATCTCATTTAAACTTGGACTGTTTATATCCATTAATAATTAAATCAAATTATTTTTTCATACGTTTTTGCATTATTACATCAGAAACCCTTATGGGCCAGGAGTCTTTCCTGCATTCATACAATGCAACTTCAGGGTTACAGCTAAACCAACTGATTGAGCTTAGGAAATTTCTTAAAGATTTATTATGTTGTTAAAAATCTTATTTGCTCATTGGGTGTCCCCAAAGTTAAGTATAAAGCTCTAGAAACAACAAACCTCTTGCCCCTGAGTTTTAATGGATTTTACCCAAGGAGTTCTTGATTATAAACATTATATTACATTGTCACAGTTGTTTCAATCAAGAGGCTAATTATTTTCCTGGTTTTCCCACTACTCCGAATAAATCTGCTGCATATGCTTTAATTAATATTCAGTTAAAGAACCTAAAACTAAATTCAAATCCCTAGCCACTGTCAGAACTCTGTAGCAATAAACCTATATAAAAGCAAACCACCAAAGCAAAAATATTTCTGAACCGTGATTACTTAGATTTACTGAGAAAAAGTTATGATGACAGCACAAACATTCCAAACAGTACATGTTTCCAAATGTGGTGTGTGTGTGTCTGAGAGAGAGAGAGAGAGAGAGAGAGAGAGAGAGAGAGAGAGAGAGAGAGAGAGAGAGAGAGAGAGAGAGAGAGAGAGAGAGAGAGAGAGAGAGAGAGAGAGAGAGAGAGAGAGAGAGAGAGAGAGAGATTGTGTTTGCAAGTATGCATGAAGACTTATTTCAAAGCAATTAACACCAAAATTTCTTTCGCTTATGCTTTCAGTAGAAAGGGAAATGCAACTTAAAGTGTCCTTTCTGGGAATGTGAGCTGCTGCCTCTGAGCAATTTTTGGATAATAATTATTACCCTTAAATGTATGTGATTCACTATGAAACTCATAATTATATGCCTCATCCTTAAATAAAGCAGAATAACAAGATATTCAGGCAATATACTGTGTGTGTGTGTGTGTGTACACACATACAATCAAAATATGAAATACTCAGCTGGAGTTAATAACACCATGTTCATATTGAAATTTCTGGTGCAACTATTGGAATTTTTTCATGGAAAATATGGATTATTTTTCCAAAAATCAACTTCAAGTTTCAGTTAGTGTACAATTTTTCTCTTTGCTCATTAAGAACTCAGACCTTTAATATTCCTTAGTAGCAATGTTGTCTATTTCAGAGGATGAAAGAATTGTGTGGGCAGATTGGGGCTGTTCAAAGAAATGAACGAATACGTGAAGAGAATCATATAAGGTGCTAAGCGTCTCTTTATTTAATACTGGATTTCATCAAATGATTCCTGCATTAATTTGAAAGTGTCTTTGCTCTAAGTTTATTTCTGCAGTTATTTTTGTTTGCAGAACACAAGACACAAATTATCTTCCTTACTGTTAAGAATATTAAGCAATTTCCTTCAACAATGATTGTAAAGTGCAAAAAAGCAGGGGCCACATTCTTTAAGAATGAACAGATAATGGGATGTTTACACATGATCCTAAGTGGTGTTACACCACTTATTCATCCATCAAGATTGACAACAAAATTCTTTCAATACTGTTACATGAAGTACCTAAGTATATAATACGTAGTACATCATTGACAATCTGTAATAAAACAGGTTTTTCAACTTACTTCCCTCAGCATCGTCCTATCAGAAATGCAAGATTTCAATACTGCTGTACTTAGACTTTGCTCTTTGAATCCCATTGAAACATTCAATTTTTCTAATAATATTTCAGTGTTACCTATAGAGAGAGGACTAAAGTCAAACCTTATACAATTAGGCTAATTTTGCCTCAATACAATAGATTCTGTGTGAAAATTTTACATTATGCATTCATGGCTTTAAACATTGTGGCCTAATATTCTCAATGAGATTTTGATTTTATTTCAACTATGTTTTATTCACAACTGCTTTTTATTTTTTTCCATTCTATCTTCTTTCCAAGAATGTTGTTCTTACACTAGTTCTTTATACATTGCATGATGGTTTATAATAACTATCAGTAGGTCTTCAAGAGATAATTAGTGATGGTGTTTTCTGATTTTAATAATGTAATATTAAAACTCACACACATTATATAATACATTTGACAGAAATTAAGGCACTTTTCAAACAGTTTGAAATATAACTTTGATTATCATAATCACTTTAACTAAAGAATAGTTATAAGCTGGAAAAAAGCTGATTTTTCATTTTAAAAGCCATGGTTTGGTTAATTGTAATAACTATAAGTCATAGTTAATGCTAACAAATGTGCTACTCCTCTTAATAATTTTGTTTCATATTTTTCCTGATTAGAAATATAACAAGCTGAAACAAAGGCAGACAATAAATACATATAATTTGTAATGAAAATAAAATTAAAATTTGTTATTTAAAGATTAACATTAAATCAGACCAAATAAAAAATAGGGAAGAACACAATTAATCTGGCATTGTTTGAATAAAATAAAATAAAATTTACCTTTAATCATATCAACAAAGCTTGAATACAATTAAACCTATTCACATCTAGTCTATTAAACTTATCACACCTAGTCTAAGGAAAAGAAGAACTAGGTATGATATGATAGCAGTGTTCCAATATTTGAGGGGCTGCCACAAAGAAGAGGAGGTCTATCTATTTTCCAAAGGACCTGAAGGCAGGACAAGAAGTAATGGACATAAATTAGTCAAGAAGAGAATCAACCTGGAACTAAGGAGAAATTTCTGTCAATGAGAACAATCAACTAGTGGAACAGCTTGCCTTTAGACGTTGTAGGTACTCCATCACTGGAGGCTTTTAAGAAGAGACTCGACAGCCATTGTATGAAATGGTACAGGACCTCCTGCTTGAGCAGGGGATTGGACTAGAGACTTCCAGGGTCCCTTCCAGCTCTGATGATGTTCTATGTTCTGTTATATGCAGGGGCGGGATTCAGTTGGTTTGGACCGGTTTGGGCAAACTGAATGCTAATTTTAATCTGATTCACCAAACCGGTAGTTACAAGGACCGGCTGACCCCACCCACCTTGTCCCTCCCAGGAGTCTCCATGTGGCCTTTCATCATGCCAGGTACGTGCAGGACTGGTACGGAGGCTCTGGGAGGGTGAAAAATGGGCCTACTGGAAGTTTGGAAATGGACCCGTTTCCAGCATCTGGAGGGCCTCTGCAGCCTGGGGGAGGCTGTCTTTGTCCTCCCAGGTGCTCTAGAAAGCCTCCGGAGCCTACAGAGGGCAAAAATGCCCACCACCACCACCACTGTGGTGCAGAAAGCCAGTTAGGTCCTGCCCCATGGCCATGCCACCCAGCAATTGGGCAGAGAACTGGTTGCTAATTTTTTTCAATCCCACGCCTTGTTCCCTGATAATAAGACCTCCCTGGATAATAAGCCCAATTGGGCTTTTGAGTGCATGCACTAAAATAAGCCCTCCCCCAAAATATTGCAACACAGCAGCAGCCATGAGGTTTCCACACTCACTGCCTCCTGCACCTCAAAAATAATAAGACCTCCCAAAAAATAAGGCCAAGCGCTTATTTCAAGGGTCAAAAGAAAACAACACCCTGTCTTATTTTGGGGAAAACATGATAGTATATTTTTTCTTGTACTGTATCAGAAGGAAACTATGAGTTCAGTGAAAAGAGAGAAGAGCAAGTCATCTCTGCAAGAGTTTTCAAAGTTGACTTTTTTAAAATCTGGGAATAAGGTTAGTTTTCAACCCAGGAGGATAACCTTACTAAAGACTGCAATGTTGAATAAATGTCTCCAATAGGAATTATTCTGGTCTTAAGATGAATAACACTTCTCAGCCAGCTTTCTTTCTTCTCTCTCCCAGAGGTCATATATTTTTCTGTGTGTGAGAAAGCACCTTTGTTGCCCCATTATCTTCTCTAAAGCAGTTAGCAACTATCCTCAGGATACAAGCAAATCTCCAATTGTCAAAGGAGTTTTCTATGTGTATATAAGATTTGGTTTTTGGTTTTTAATTTGCACTTGTTTGTTGCATCTTGAATAGCATTTGAAAAGTACTTTTACAGCTGAATAAAATATTTATTTATAAATACAAGGGGACAAATTGTTTGTCACAGTTATGGAATTTGCCAAATGCCATTGAATCACAATTTATCTGGTTGAATAAACAAAGCAAATGAAATAAAATATATATTAAAATGAGCATAGCTGCAGATGGCACTAATGCTTAGTAAAAATAAACAGAACTAAGATCAAAATAAATGTAAAACGTCAAAAAGTATGCAAGTATTTTACAGAATTTGGTAAAATGAATATTGCAACTCTGAAAACTGATTGATGGATCATGAAATAGAAAATCTATAATGAAAAGGGAAAGACAGAACAGCCATGCAGTTCCATAGAGAGTCAAAAAATTGGAAGAGGACAACTTTCTAAGACAGTTAATAAAAATTAAGCAAATTAAAAACTAATGAAAAATCTCTATATGTATTAGAGAATTGCTAAGAAACAGAATAGCATGATAGTTTAAGATGATTATTGAAGATCCTTCTACACAGATTTGTCTCACACAGTAGGAAACATTTTTATGAAAGAATAAAATGTTAAGACAAAATGCATTCAATCCTTAATCATAATAATTTATGTTAGTATCTTAGTCTACTTTTTAATTAACAGGTATATTGTTGAATGTATAGATATGACATGAAAAAAGTGATTACAGGGGAATATGATAAATGAGACATACTGTAGAAAAAGCGAATGGATATTTTTTTTTCATATTCTCCATATGCTAGAATCTGAAATTATTCAATAAATCTGAATGGTGATCTATGTCACTGAAGCAATGTTTATGACAATGATTTGTATGTGAGACTCATTTCACTTAGTCACACAATATAGTCACTAGATTATCAAACATGCACACTAATTTCTGCTGTAGATGACAATCAAATTAAGCCAATATTTCACATTTGTCACAAAATTTTATTTTATTTTCAAGACTTATTCAAAATGGTCCCTGTAACGGTAAGGTCCTCACACCACAGGAAAAGTCTGAGCAATATGCTATCTTCTATCTTCTTTTTTCAGTCTCCAGATCCAAAATGATGCCAGTAAAATTGTTCCTTTGAGCTCTGAAACACAAGGCAAGATATACTTATACATATAAAATAAACAGTATTATCTTTTTAAAAAAAATTACTGTGGAAAAAATGTTTTCAGTAGATTGACTGGCATCTTCTAGAATTGAAATGAATTAATTACATTGAAGTTAAGTAGAAATATCAACTGATGTTATAAAAATTGTAATGAATTCTAGGAAAAATACTTTTAGATAACAAAAAGAAAATAGAAAATTAAATATGTAGCATCGGCTGAACTTTAACGTTAAACAAACTGTGTTTTAAATTAACATCAGAAAAGTTAGATAATATAGATCAGGGACGTGCAGTCTGGGGAGGCAGGGGAGGCAGAGCCTCACCACTGTCATCCTGAAAAGAAAAAAAAATGTAAAAGGAAAAAGGCAAAAGCTGAGGTCAGGCTGGGGGAGTTGCTGCCAGAATCACCATGGATGACTCTGCTTAATGCTTAACTATATAAAAAAGCCTCTAAAAAAGTGCCCTCTACAGGAGGAGGCGGTAGAATGAGATGCCTCATCTAGTCTGACTTTATGATCACTTGAGCAGAGCTAAGCAAGGTTTAAAAGCCGGAAAATTCCTGACATAGATGAGGCACGTTGTTCTCCTGGCTACTGTAGAGGGCGTTTTTTTAGAGGCTTTTTAGAGGCTCTGGCAGCAACTAGCTCAGCCTGACCTCAGCTCATGCCTTTTTCCTTTTACATTTTTTTTCTTTTCATGTTGGCAGGCAAGAGCAGAGTTGAAATCCTCTCTGAAACAGCTGGAAAAGGTACGTGTGTGGGTCAGAGGGAAGAGGAGGAATTCAAAAAGTTTGATTGCATGCAGAGCCACGTTGCCTTTTCACACACACACACACACACACACACACACACACACCTGGATAAAAGTATATAAACCCAGCTTCACTGGTTACAAGTTTGAAAAGGCAATGTGGCTCCACCTGCAATCAAAGGCTCGGATCGGAAGGTAGCAGGGGAATGGGGGCGGGTATGGCAGAGGAGCTGCTTTCAAGCCATTGGAAAATATATCCAATCCAACTTCTGTGTTTGTGTTTGTTTGAGAGTGAGTGATTGAGTGAGTGAGTGAGAGAGAGAGGAATCCAACTTCTCTGTGTGCATATGTCTGTTTGAGAGAGAGGGGAGGGAGGAAGGAAGGAGGGGGGGAGAAGAAAAAGAATGAAGAATAACTTTTTCACAAAGGAAAAAAAACAAATGTTGTTGCTTTAAATCGGAATTGAGCATGCCTGGCTGTGGAATTCTGGGAGTTGAAGTCCACAAGTCCAAAAAAATTTGAAACCCCTGTGTCAGTGCCTCATCAGCCATAAACCTCACCGCATGTCATAATCTGTTTAATCTGTAATAATCTGTTTAAAATTGGATAAATATAAAGTTAGCTGACTCACTTCACATGGCCCATCATGTCCTTGAACCACAAAATGTAATTGGACATGTTCTGTGATTGTCTAAAGGGAAGTGGGAGACACAGAACCATCATCCACTCCATGCTCAACGCTGATCTAGGAAAAAAAAAAGCTATTTAAGGGAAAATGCTTCTGAATACTTCTGAACTTATCATAGAGGAAAGGAAAAGTAATTCCTCTAGCAGCGTGATGGTCAACCTATGGCATGCATACAACAGGTGGCACATGGAGCCATATCTGCTGGCACGTGTGCCATCAGCTCCAGCATGCATGTGCGTGCCGGCCAGCTTATTTTCGGCCTTCGGGAGGGCCGGTAGAAGCTATTTTCACCCTCCCCAGGTTTATTTGTTACTGCTCTAACATATAACATTAATACAAAATATGAATTGTATTAATTGGTATTTATATTTTATTGTTTCTAGGGTCCTGACACCCCTTAATGTTTCATCAGAAATGCCCCATCAATGAAGTATTCAATGTAAAAGCAGCATCACTTGGGAGGTCTCACATTGTTGGTAATAATAGCTTTAATATCTAAGAAGAATATGATGTATTTTGCAAATACATATATAAATATACATATATTCGGGTAGGAAACTCTGCTTTTACCACAATAAAATTTCTGTTCTGGGAGATACTTTCTTCAGTTTGATTATCTAACTTCACTAAAGGAAGCCATGTTTTAACATGGAAATTATAAGGTGCATAGATACAACATATCTGAAAGGCAATTGTAATGGCTGCACAGCTTATTAACTCACTCGTTAACTCATTCATTAACTTACTTTATTGATATTGGGACAACTTGGGACCAAGTGCATAACACAAGACTTTTCTAGCAGTAATGCTGCACAAAGGAAAGATTTACTTTTCTTCCATAATAAAACATGCCCTTGATATGATTTCCTAATTACCATATCTATGTAGTTTTCTTGGCAGTGTTACAAGTGATTTCACATTATTTTCTCCTGGGATATTTCAACTTTTCAGCTTTGCACACCGCCTTAGAATTTCTAGATATCCCTCATGCAAATGCTAATCAGGGCCAATCTTGCTTAGCTTAATAGTAACATTTAGGAATTTGAACCCAGAAGATAATCAAGATTGGCTCTTTTTAATATCTCTAAGATAGTTCTCTGCACTTTCAGAAATTGTAACTACAGAATTGTAACTGCAACCATTAGAAACAGCCCAAAACTTTCCACATAGTTTTCTAAAATGCATATATGCATTTATATGCATATATATGTTCTGACACCCCCCCCCTCATCTTACACCAAAGCACACCGAGACAAAGGTACTTCAAGGATTTATTAACACATAGACAAGACCTTGGCAGCAATCCAGCATAGACCAGACGTTGGCAGCAATCCAGCACAGACTAACCTTGGCAGCAATCTAGCCTGCCAAGCTAGCCACGAGAGTTCTCCAGCTCTAGTAAATATGTTGACTCCTGCAACGATCATGTGCACAATCATTCCTTTTATAGTCTTGAGAGGAGCCTAATTACCACCAGCTGAGTGCAATTATCTCCTGGAACTGCGTAACTGTTCCTTACGCCTATTAGCTCTCCCTTGCCGGACATCCAGGACCAACTCTCTTGTCTCCTCCCCACTGCTCTAATGCATGACGTCAGGATCACACTCCCTTGTCTCCTCCCCACTGGTCCAAGGCTCAGGTGCCTCTTGGTGGCCAACCAGCCTCTCTGCACTCTGCTCGGAGTCAGAACCCTGTCCAGGGTCCTCCACATCCTCCAGAGCCGACTCATAGGGCCCCTCGCTGTCGGAGTCTGGTGGCAGCTCCAACGGCTGCTGGGCCACAACATACATACATACATACATACATACATACATACATACATACACACACACACACACACACACACACACACACATGCAGTGTAAACATAGAATTATATGATGGTTAACTCTTATGGTTTTTATGTAATAAACATAGGCTTTTGGGTCTTCACATGATATTGAACATAACAGTCACTATTGGTTATCCTGGCATTAAGTAATATTCAGAAGATAGTAGTTTCCTTCACCTCAATATATAATAGCACCTATTTTCAGAAATTGAAAGGAGAAAAATTGGACAGGAAGGATCACTTTTGAAAATGAACCTATGGTTTCCTTGAATCAACTTTATTTTCATGAGTTTTATCTGTCTATTGCTAGAAATAAAACTGACTATCCATTACTGGGCATGAAAAAGTGTGCTTTTTATACTCTTTTTCAGAAAGATTTATGAAGGTTATAATGATTTTGTGAATGGACCATTACTGGTAACAGTGACTGAACTTAAGATCCTAGTCATTAACTGCTAGAAAATACTGACCCAAAGGTCAGTTTTACTTAAGTTCTATGTAATTTATAATAGTAATGTAAGTCCTAAGTAGATCCATTCATAAATATTTAAAAGGAATGCTTAAAGTAAGATTATGATTTACATGAGAGAACATATAGGGAATGAAATCAAAACTGAAAAAATGTGAAGCCCATCATAGCTACCTCTAAAATAATATTAGAAGCAGGGACATGCAGTCAGGGGAGGCAGGGGAGGCAGGGCCTCACCAGTGTCATGAGGAAAAGAAAAGAATAATTAAAAGGAAAAAAGCTGCCAGAGTCACAGTGGATGACTCTACTTAGTGCTTAACTGCAGGAGGCGGCGAGAGAACCACGTGCCTCCTTTAGACTATCTTTATGATCACTTGAGCAGAGGTAAGCAAGGGTTAAAAGGTGAAAAATTCCTTATGCAAGGGAGGCACGTGGTTCTCTCGCCTCCTCCTGCAGAGGGCACTTTTTTTAGAGGCTTTTTTTAAAACTGTTAAGCAGAGTCATCCATTGGAGGCTCTGGCAGCAGCAGCTCTTGCCTTTTTCTTTTTACATTTTTTACATTTTCATCATGGCAGACAAGAGGAGAGTTGAAATCCTCCGTGACACGTAAGTAATTAATTTTATTGTAAGTAATTTGTGTGTGTGTGTGTGTTTCTTTACTTCATTCAAACAAACTCTCAATTTGAGGGAGAGTTTGTTTGAGAAGAGAGGAAAGGGGGAGGGGCAGGGAGGGCAGCTTGTTTGAGAAAAGAGGGACAGCCCGCCAGCAGAGGTGGGTCTTTTACCCGCCTCTGCTGGCGGGCTGGCACTTTCTTTCTTTTGCCAGGCCCAGCCCGCTGGAGCTCGCTGCACCGAGGAGGAATGGGCTGGGTGGGCTGGCTGGCTAAGGAGGTGGGATCATGGCCGCTCAGATGGCCCCTGCCACTGCTGCCAGCAGCTTGGGTGTCCAGGCTCCGTCCGAGCTGAAGAAAGGGAGGCTGGAGTGCTGTGACTAGATGCCAGTCCGGGCTGCAGTCGGGGCCCACTCTGCTGCTTTCAGCCTGGCAGGCACCTCTTTCTCTGCAGCCGAAGCGCCGGCCAAGGGGGGGAGACGGAACTGGGGCTGCGGAGACTCGCCCGTGGCCAGCTTCTCTGGAGCAGAGGGGGGTGATAGAAGTGGAGCTGAGCCTCTTGCCACTGCGGGCCTTGCTTGCAGAGTGCAAAAAGAGGGGGGCGCTTGGAACACCCCCCCACCCCTCTTCGCCTTTCGCCTCCATGGCTCTCACTCCAGCCTTGGTCAGATCCCTCTGGCAGACAGGTTCCGGCGGCCTTCGGAATAGGTTTCTCGGTTGAACGGGGCTGCACCTAATGTGGAAGGTCCCCAACCTTCCCGGGGTCCAGATTCCCTTCGCTGCAAGCCTTGCCATCTCTTGCATCCCAAAGGTGGGTGGGTGGGGGAGCTTTGGTGGCCCCAATTCTTCTCTGGGGGGGGTCTCCTGGGGCTTCTGGCTAGATAGACTCCTGAGGAGTGACCCCTTCCCTCCTAGTCCCCCTCCCATCTCCACTTTACCCGGAGAAAAACATGCCAAGAATGGCACCGGGGGCTGCTCTCTGGCAGCTGGGCAGCCATTCGCCCTGTGGGTGGCTGGAAACATCTGTGCATTTCAGCCAGCCATAAAACGCTTAGCCGGGGGTTTCCTTGCAAGAGCCAGGTGGGAGAATACCTCGCTTCTTTCTTGTGGAGATGGAAGCACGCAATCCTGTTCCATGTTTAGAACTAGATCACCTTCGGGGAGAAGGTAAATGATTGTAGGCTGCAGCCTTAAACCCTGTCACCTGGTATAAATGGCTTCAAGCAGCCTCCGATAGAGAAGCTGCCTTCCTGGAAAGCAGTGGCTGGATTGGGGGCGCGACTGACCCCTCCTTCCAGCTGACTGGCCTGAGGCGGGGCCCTTTGCGGAAGCGGTAGCCTTTGCGGGAGACAGTTGATTTTGGGTGCGGAGCCTAGGCGAGCAGGAGCAAGTCGTCCCTCTGAAGCAGGAACCGGTGCTCTTCTACTGCGGGCAGGACGTACTCCTGGTGGCCTGCGGCTCCGGCATCTGCAAGGTAGGAGTGTTTGCCCTGGGCAAAAGTCGAAAGAAGCGCCCTGCTGCTTCTGTCTGACATAGAGGCGTCCCGCGCCCCGCAGCTGGGTCAGACATAGCTGCAGGGCGCGGGACGCCTCTATTTCGGACATAGCTGCTGTGGGGCGGGCAAAAGCCGCTTTCTTTATTTTTGCTTCACCAGCCATAAGCTTAACCGCATGTCACTGATTAGAAGTATGCACCTTTTGATAAAGTAATATTTGCACGCTGATCCCAGGTTTATGGAACTGGAACCAGCCAAGATCAATTCAGTGTCAATACTTTCTATTTCACATTAAAACCAAAGTTTAAAAGCAGACGTCCCAGCTGCACTGCTCAATGATATTTAAAGTGTGATGGGCAAACTCATTTAGAAGTATAAAGCAGTTTCCCACCATTTGGCAATTTCCAGTTTTGTAGGAATTGAATTTGAGTCCTTTGGGATCCCGGAGTCCTTCAGGATTGGGCGGCATACAAATCTATTAAACTATTAAAAATCTATTAAAATTACAAAATTACAAATTTCCTCCTCACCATAACCATGTGACAATACTGTTCCACAAGCTGCACTCACTTCCAGTGCAATTCAAGATGCTGATTATCACTTTGTGCCCTAAATGGCATAGGACCAGTTTTTCCCTAGAGGCAGCCAGTACCTTTGTCCTGATAGATATTTGGCTCAGACTCTGCTGGCTTTTAGAAAAAGTGCAAAGATCTATCTCTTTCCCAGTCCTCTAGGTTGTGATATGCTGGAATTCCGATTAGATGATGGTGTTATAGCTGTTGGCTCACCATTATATTATTTCATTGTAATTAGTATTGTAGGTACATATTTTGTGATTTTGTATTATTTTCATTAAGTTTTGTTGATTTTTTTCTACATTTTTTCTGTATTTTTTCTCAGTGAGTTGGGGGGGGCATATAAACATTTTAAATAAAAGAAAATAAAAATGCATTAAGTAAAGCAATTTTGCAAATAAGATTCCTCATTTCTAAAGACAAAGCAAAATAGCCTCTTTTGTTCTTGCCTCTCCTTTAAAGCTTAGTCTAATAGTATCAATAGCCTGAAATTGTGAGGCAATGTGACAAACCAGTCACATCTCTCTTTTCCTAAAGAAAAGAATCATGTTGCCTCTGATGCACAACACTTCATGTTTATAAATCCAAGCCTTGTCACTTCAGTGACAGTCCAGATGGTTGTCTGCTATACTAAACTTTTACCTTGTATTCCCTGGCATTTATAGACAATTATACAGGAGGGCAGATTTCCAAACAAAATCAAGATCTGTGTGAGTCTGCTTGGACTCTGTGACTCTAAAGAAAGAGCAGATAAACTGTATAGTTCTGCAGCCCTCCTAAGAAAAGAGGATATTAATAGACTTTTCCAAGAGCAAATCAAGGAAAAAACACAGTCACACCTAATTACTGTTTTGTTTATACTTTCTTTCTATAGTTATTCTAATGGATAACATCCTTACAGATATAATTCCATTCAGCAGAGCTTTATTGTGTTCATATGATGTTATATTTATTTGCCTTATGTCCACTATTAATTTTTGTCATCTACCCTCTTCTATAATACATGAATGACATATTTCATTATCTATAAGCAATGTATCTTAAACTGAATTACCCCCCCCCACACACACAAACACACATCTTAAATATAAGCACATGGTAAAGCCCAAAGACTAACTTAAATCATTTTAGTCTGCTCTGTTTATTCAAGTATATTTAAAAATAAATAAACTTCAGTTGAATGATTTTTTTTATTCCTGCTAACCTTTCAAAATAGAAGTTAACAAAGAAAATTTTGTCCATTAGCAATGTGAAACATTTAAGAAAAACAAAAGAACTTCAATGCAATTATAGAAATCTAGATTAATGAAGGAACACTTACACTGCTACCCTTTCCTACACTGTCAAAATATGGATAATGCTGTATGTTCCAATTAGTGCTTAAAGTGTTGAAAATCATGAACATTTGCTTCAGCTGATTTTCATTAAAGCAAAAAAGGGAGAAAATGCATTATTTTTCTAAGAAGTGAATTCTTGAGAGGGAGAGATAAATAGGTTACTTACTCCCACAGAGTTCAGCAAATCATTAAGACTGAAAGTTCCTGGCATAATCTTCCTTTTTTGCAACATTTACTAATCTGCTTTTACACTTCTCCTTGAACAACTGTATTTGTATTATATAAATGAATGGCTTTGACATTATGTAATGTTCAGAGAGCTTACATTGGAATCAATCTTCAAAAATACACGCAAACCAGAGGTCCTATTCTGCCAGTTCTTACCGGCCACCCCAATCTAATACATGACCTTCTGTGCATGCGCGTTCACATTTGCAAACCAGTAGTGAAGGTAAGTGAATCCCACCCCTGATGCAAACAACCTATTCTTCAATGTCTGAACTCATCCCACTCTAGAAAAATCTGGTTTCTTCTTGCTTTCTGTACAAATATTTAAAAATATTCATCATTAACAATTGGTGAGATTACCACCATCATGTATGACAAAACATCTTGGAAAATAATAAGATGGGAATATTAAGATTTACCAGGACAAAGGGGAAGAGCATAATAGGTTTGTTTTCATACAAAAAAGAAATGAAAGCTGAAAAGCCTGATTTCACATTGATAGGTGTACATGAAGTGGAGCAGAGCTTGGATAATTTTTTCAGCTACTGATGACTATACATCTATCAATTCTATTCAAAAGTCATTCAGTGCAAATTTTGGTTTAAAGCACAGGCATATTGTATTTCAATAAGAATTTCATATTCTCACACGGACTACATGTGAGGTTTATTTTGGTTGACAAATGTCATTAGGTATCTTTTCAAACTTGTCTCATATCTCGCAGAATTAGTTTATTCAGCCTATCTTCTATGTTTGTAATGAGAGGTTACCTTCCTTCAGTGATACTAAAAGGGAAGTACAAAAGTTCAACTCTGAGCTACCTATTGTTCTTACCTGAAATTCTACATATTCTTCATTGGTATTTGCAAATTGAAATTGCACTTAGACTTATATACTGCTTCACAATGCTTTACAGCCCTAAGCGGTTTACAGAGTCTATTGCCCGCAACAATCTGGGTTCTAATCTAACTTACAATTACTTACAAATTATATTAATTTTGAATTCCTCCCCCTCCCTCCGACCCACATACCTTTTCCAGCTGTTTCACAATCACAGAGGATTTCAACTCTGCTCTTGCCTGCCATCATGAAAATGTAAAAATGTAAAAGGAAAAAGGCAAGAGTTGCTGAGGTCAGACTGGGCTAGCTGCTGCCAGAGTCCCCAATGGATGACTACATCTACATAAGGAATTTTTCAGCTTTTAACCCTTGCTTAACTCTGCTCAAGTGATCATAAAGTCAGACTAAATGAGGCACATGGTTCTCCCTCCTCCTCCTGTAGAGGGCACTTTTTAGAGGCTTTTTTAAACAGTTAAGCACTAAGCAGAGTCATCAACTGTGACTCTGGCAGCAACTACCTCAGCCTTTTTCCTTTTACTTTTTTTTTTCTTTTCATGATGGCAGTGGTGAGGTTCTGCCTCCCCTGCCTCCCTTGACTGCTCGTCACTGCTATATTCATAAATAACTGAGGAAGTTATATATCATATTTTGGAAACCTGATTATCAATTAAGGTGGATACACTAGTTGCAGTTCTAATTGGATATCCCCGTCCAGTAAGTAATTCAATTATTTAATCGCTAGTCATTTACAAACTGAAGAAATATATAGTATATGCGGCTGTATTTAACAATAGTTTAAAAACTATGTACAAATACTACTACCCTGATACTGTTAGTTGATTAAGTCATATGAAAAAATTAGCAGCTGCACTGGTGGCAACTTTGAGATCATTTTCAATTGCAACATAAAGAGTTGGTTTTTAGCTTTAAAGCTTTAAACTTTAGGGCCAATGTGACTATAAAGCTTGATTGTACATGAAAGTAGCAATGGAAAGTTGCATTTTATTTGGCTTCCTCTGATAGATTCATGTTGGTACATTATATAGTAAAAAGTATTTATTTCAGTAGTTTTATTGGTTTTATTTAATGTGGGAGGGATAACTCTGTAGCTCCCTAGGTCACTAGATGTTAATAAATCCTGATATTTATTGCCACTCTCCTTATTCTATAAAAACCATGAAATGATATAACATCCATTAAAAAATATAAATATATTTAAACTTTTTAAAATACTGTTTGTATCAGAATATTACCAAGTAATTATATAAACTGAGCAATATTGGTCCCAATTCCAGAACCATGAACAAATGTTGCCAAATTATAGAATATGTCTATCGAAGCATGTTTAAATGAGTTATATCTCAACAATTAAAATGGCTTGGATATTCAGCTGTGCATCTTGCCCTTTTAAAAATATACGTCCTTAGGCCAAATGTGGAGAAAACAGTCATAAATATTTTAAAGCCAACTCAAAGGCCTGAAACAGATTTTAATAAATTACTTTATGTGCTACAGCTCAAACATTAAGCTGCCACAGGTATGATTAATAGAGGAAGGATATAATTAAAGGAACACATCTCTAAGAACAGAATGTTGTGTTCTGACAGTGGTATAATGGTAGCACTATAAATGGTACAAGGATTTCACAATAAGATAAGGAAAATTGTTTTATAAAAATGCAATTCCTCATGGGCTCTTTAACATTTGTACAAAGATATCTATACAAGTGAATTTCAATGATAGTAGAAGGACAAGGTGAGCTTCATTATTCCTTGATAAGGATGATAGATTGCTTTTATGAGAACAACTTTGCATTACCGGCAGGATAGTGTAAAATCACTTTTTGTTGATGAATGAAAACAGAGAGGTCAATACAATATTGCAAGTTTGTTTTCTTTCGCCACTTTTATGATACATAATTATTTTTCACCAGATCCTAAGTACATAGGCATATCATCATCCCAGGTCAACATTGCAGCTCTTTAAAAACAAAATGGACTGCCATGGAAAATACATGCTTAGATTTAGATTCTAAATAATTTGTGAGGTTTTTGAGAGGGGGTGGCCTTCTCTTCTACTTAGATTTTTGTTGTTGCTGCTGCTAGTTGTTTAGTTGACATAGTCTCTCTATCATTGGTTTTTTGTTTGCAATTTTTAAAATATTTTTAAATAAAATGCACAATGGAAGCCTTCAGTTTTGGGATAGATAATGGTATGAGGCCCCCTCAAAATATTTGTTTAGAAAGTATGGTACTTTATATATTCTACTCAGAATGGAATTTCTTTCTGAAGACTATTCTATTAGCTAACTAAACTCCCAATTTTTGGATAAAAAGAAGTGAAATTGTGTAATTATTATGGAACATTTCATGACTTACTATTTAATTGCAAATACTTGATTACATGTTCAGCTTAAGTTACTACAAATTGTTTTTATAATATAGAATTAACAACCCAATTCTAAATATTTGTGGCTTTTTAATGTCTCAATAACAAAGCCACCCAACTGGGGTTTTAAATTATTATGCTGTGTTGCAGGGTAAAAACTAAGTATATCTATTCATGCTTTCCAGCCACACTATTTGCTGGTCAGTAACCCTGGATTATCATTCATTTATATCCAGTTTATAATTAGTATCTTTTCATGAAGTTTGCAAAGGAGAGATGCATTGCTTTCAGCGGTTCCATGACATGACAAATGATAGCAACAATAAAGTCCTTTTTTCCCTGTTGGTGGTGATTGCTTTTAAAATTGTACTTTCAGTGAGGATTCATGGTGAACTAGTAATCTCCTACGGAGCAGGGACAGCATTACAGCAGAGATCATGTAGCTAGACGGTGAATTTTGGCCAGCACAATTTTCCTGGAAAAATGAGAGATAGTGAGATCACCCACTGGCACTCTGGACAGTTAGTCCTCATATATAGATTTCAAGAACCTTTTTCAACATGGAAATTATATTAGACTTCTTTGTTTATCCATGCATGCATTAATTATTTATGAAAAGAAAGCAATTTTGTATATTGTATACGCATTGATTTTTATGTGACTAATGACCTTGAGAACACAGTATCCAATTCAGGTGGATGTCAATACAATACATGGATTTTTTTTTTAGAAATCCTACCGGTATACACAGATAGCTCCATGGATTAGACATTATTGATTCAGCTTTGGGTAGAAAGTTACCTCCCATTTGATAAGTATTAGCCTTCTATAATGCCCAAATATGGCCAGGCAGGTTCTTAAGCAGATTGATGAAAATATAGAAATCACTATTTTGAATGTTTTAATACCATCCTTATCATTATAGCAACATCTAAAAAGGCCACAATGTGGATATATGATAAAAGACAAATAAATATAATGAAAACTGAGATGATATAGAGAGCTTTTATGTTGTTGGCTTCTAGCTATTGAATAGAAAACGAATTGCCATAATTAGTGGGAAGTAATTTTTATTTAGGAAAAAAGCAATAGCAAATGATTTGGTCATTCGTATTTATTCAGTTATAAGCTACTTAGCGATACTACCTGCCAATCTCAAAATATTAAATAAACAGGCTAGATCTTTTGTCACTTAATGAGTTTTGTTTTTAATTTGGGTATTACTTTAGTTAAAATGCATATGGATGCAAGTATCATAAATACAAAATTACAAAAAGTTAGGATGTCTTTTTATCTTCTCTCTCTTTTTATAGCCAGGAAATAATTTTATATAGAAAATGAAAACCAGTTCAGACAAATATGTTCTCAAATGTAATTTTTGAAATAGAGCCATTAACACTGGGATAAAATGGCTACAATTCAGATCACAAGTGCAGACAGTTCAGAAACTAATTGATTTCTATAAACACAACTGGATAGTGTCCAAAATTTCTAATGTAATGTCCATTTTAAAAATGCTGAGGCTATAAATATTGCTGATTTCCCTTTCTAAAAGGATAAAATAATGGAACATGTTTGGTAGAGCAAAGAGCAATCGTATGGATATATTTTCAAATACACAATAAATTATGTCTCCATGTTAAATGCATCAGCACAGCAAAACCTCCCTAATCTAGGCACACAAATAAACTCATCAAAATAATTTCGGTGGTATTTAAAATCAGACTGGGTAAAGAAAATGTGAAAATCCCAAAATCATCCATATGAAGTATTTCTTCAGAGAATTTCAAATCAGTTTGATTTTTCAAATTGAAAATGTTATCATGTTATTCAGTTCAAATCTGTGAATCAAAATCTCACATAGCCATAGTGTTAAGCAACTCATTCCTTTTATTTAACCTTATGCAAAATTTTATGTATACACTACCACAGGAACTTAATATTAGGGTTTTGCAAAATGGAATTGAAAACTCTGAATTTATGACATACACTTTCCTAATGTTTTTGCACTGCCTATTTAAAGTCAGAAGGGGTTGAAGCCTGATAGGTAAATTTTGTTCTTTTTCCCAACTCTACCTCTGTCCCCATTCCAATTTTTTTTCTTCCAGTGCTCTAATCCAGAAGCTGATGCATAATATTTGAAAGTGGACCTTAATTTTTGAGTTGAATTTATTTGAGACAAGTGAAATTTGTCTGGTACAAACTAGTTGTATGTCTAATCTATGTCGCTATATCAATGTGACTCTACTAGTTTACAAGGTAATTTCTAAGTCAAAGCTGACATTGAAAAAAATCAGCATGCATGAAGTAAAGCTGGGCTTTGGTTGTGTTTATGGCATACTAGCCAAATTGATTGTGAACTATTCTTTTTAGCAGGGACTGCTGCATGTAGTTGAGGTAGAACTAAGATTGATAACTCATTTTACATCATCTGTGTTATTTAAAAGTGTCCTGGGAACTCTTAGTTGATGAAAGCCCTGATAGGCAGCAGATGTCATGATATACAGGACATATATTGATGATCATGGCACATGGAAGTTTGCAAACTGGTCTTTAAGGGTAGTTGTATGTGAGTTCACAAATAAGTACATATACTCATGAAATAATTATATTGCTGTTTCTGTAAAGCTAAAAAGAAGACAAATGAGTCAGTATGAAAAAAGCATGTTGAGATAGAATAATTTTTGAATTTCTAAAAACAAGTATAAAGGATAAATTAATCAGGACAAAGGAGATGTTTTAAAAAGTCATGAGTGATGGAGTTGATATAACCTTGAAAAAACAGAGGGTTGTGAACTTTCAACAGTACAACCCTTTGTGAGAAACAGTGTGTGTGTGTGTGGTGTGTGTGTGTGTGTGTGTGTATATGGGTGTGTGTGTGTCTGATGAGTACGTATGATGCTTTTATTCTTTGATAAATGGGTTTCTTTTATGCAGTTTTGAAATGCCTTTTTAAATTTTTTTTGAAAAAGAAGTCTTTTTAAAAAAAATAATTCTATATGTCCATAATGTTCAACAGATATTTTAGAGACCTTTTTCTGGGACATTATTAATAGAAGCAGATGAATATTAGTGAACTGTATTTGATGTTAATGTTCTGCCATTGGCAGATGAAGAAAAATAAATTCATTCTCAGTGGAATTGTAATAGAATTCTATTGCATTTCTAGCCCACAACATTATGTATTCCCATTTTTATTAATAATAGGGTAGGTTTTGTAAGTTATAACAGTTGTAAATGGTTCACAGGTATACTGTAGTCTTTGCTTTGTCTTTTAAATAAGGCTTGTACTTGTTGAAGATATTATAGCATTTCAACAGGTAACCACAGAAACAAGATTCTATTTGTTGGTCAACATCCAAATTCAGTGGTTTGACTGTCTGCTAAGAACATGTTAGTTTCTGATTCTGAAGAAATGAAATGCTTTTTAAATAAATTATCCTTTCAAGAGTAAAATTTACTGCCTGAAATGCTTCATAAATATTGCAGATTGTTTTACTATCTCTTTTATAAAAATGGGGAGGATACCCTTCCTAGATATATAATTGTAATATTTTGATTTGGGGAGTAATAGTATAGTATTATTATCACTCACAAAACCCAATTTGCTTCCTTGAGAAGTACAGTATCAAATTCCTCTCAACTATCAGAAGATCTCAGCCCATAGCCAGAGTCTATGGATTTAATTGTCAGGTGCCTAGCGTAATCTTTACAGAAGATCTGAAGTGCTCTCCTCTCTCCCTAAGAGGTCACTCTAAACAATATCATTGTATAGCATTCTCTGGTTGCTGTAAGTGTAGAAACTTAATGGTATTTTGTATTTCTTGTTGCTCTATCAGCACCAGTAGTTTAAAAAAAAGACCTGCAAATTTGCTTTACCCAAGGCTCAGTTCAAACATAGAAGTCTTGATTTAGGCTTTCAAGAGAAGGCTTTCCTTCTCTTAAAAAACCAAACCCATGAAAAATAGAAGAGGAAGATATATATTTACATATGTACATGTTCTGACCCACACCTTGTCCGTTCAGAAACGAAAGCCAAACAGAACGTTCAAAGGAATGTTTTTATCAGTCCCGGCTCTTGCTGGCTGCGAGCCCCAAAATAAACACAGATAAATGCTCTGGCAAAAGTCCTAACTCATAAACTGCTACAAAACAGGATTATATAAATCAAGTCACTTATCCAAGTGCTTTTCTCGATGATTGCACACGAATGGAGAACATTGACTAGAACAGAAACGGAACGTTGACTTTTGAAACTAGGGCGTGGCACCATCAGTCTTTTATCCGCAGGAGGAGATCCTAATGAACCACAGCTGCTCGTTATCATCTCCCGTGAGTCCTCAATTGTTCCTTACGTCGGTCAGCCCTTCTCCTGTGTGCATCCCGAAACAACTCACATGAGGTTTCTGTGTCAGCCTCTCTCACTGATCCAAGGGTCAGTCATTACCTGGGGACCAACTAGTCTCTCTGAGCCCTGCTCGGAGTCAGAACCCTGTCCAGGGCCCTTCGCCTCCTTCAGGCCTGACTCATAGGGCCCCTCACTTTCAGAGTCTGATAGCAGCTCCAAAGGCTCCTGCCGAGCCACAACATGTACATATGTAATTATATAAGCCTCAGTTAGGTAAGTCATCAGTCCCATCCAACAGAGCTTTATATGATTGAGTGAGTCCTCCATTTCCATGGTGTTCTCTTCCGGGTGCTTCTTTTGCTTATGGGTTCATTTCTTGATCTAATGCAGATTAGTTTTACATTCCTTTTAAAGGAAATGACTAGGCCTAACTGAACCATAAGTTAGACTCATGAACTCAATTTTAAAAAAATTAATATACTTTTTATACACAGAACAAATATGTAACATTAAATTATTTTCAAGGAAATAATTGGAATGATTATAATTAAAGCACACACCGAATTGTGACATTATTTTTAGGCCAGTAACAACTACCACTAGAACAATTTGGGAAAGACATAAAATTACTTATATACAACATATACACTATTTCAGCATTTATTTTTAAGTAAATGTTATATGGGTAATAATATCATCCATTCATAAAAAATTAACAGTTACATTAAGGTTCCCAAATTTATGGTAGAAAATAGATAAACATATGTACTATAGAGATGGTTCAATAATCCCCTGAAGTATCTGGTTTTTATTTTTTTTCTGCTTTTCACTCATGGCTCTTCAGGTTTTTTATTGGCTGTCATGTTCAAATGTATCCATTTCTACCCATTCCCATTAAAATAATGGAAACTATTTTCACTGTGATCCCCTAGGGAAAAGTCCTCTAAATCAGATACTTCATAATTCAACTTTTCCTAAGGGAGCAGTTTAAACACCTGCCTGCTTTTTGATGTTACTGATAAATAGAGCCCATCCATCTTCCATTTGTCTGGCTTGTCCAGAAATATTCTCCAGTATCTAACAAATCTAAAGCCCTCTTCCCTGGAGCACTATGTAACCCATAAGCTGAGGTCATTTTTCTTTTCTTGTCTGGCTCCTACCAAATTACTTATGGTAAATATATGTCTGGATGCAGCCATTATGTTCTCTATAACATGTGGTGCATGATAAGTGGAATAAATATCCAAGCACTATGTATCAGACTCTTTAAATGTGATGTGACATTAGAAATTTTTGCACAAGGCAAGAAAATTACCACATGTTCTTTATGCCCTTCACAGATTTAACTGTTCATGACTGCCCTAATTATCATTATGCCATGATTTCTTTAATCACAATTTATCTGTAGGTTCACGTAAATTGTTACACTAAAACTAAATAAACTGCTTAATGTGTCAACCCAACATCCAGTAGCACAAAGCATGTTTAGCTATATATCCTGTTCCCTGAGATCTTCTATTTCGATAATTCTCTCTTTTCCATTCCCAAATTTCACATTTTGTGAAGGAACCCAAAATATATCTTCTAAGTTCAATTCAAGCAGACAAGCAAAACTTGAACAGTTTAGTTGTGCAAACCTATTTGGGAAAATTTAATATAAAGGATTCTTTAGTTACAATCATGGTGGTAGTTTTCTACTCTTTTTTTTACAAAACAGAGCTGTACTACAATAGATGAATCCAGCCTATTTTGAAGCATTATGGTCAGAAAGAAACCAATTACTCTTTCTCTGATAACCATATGAATTCCTATGATAGAACTGCAACTCAATTTCAATTTACAGTTAAGCTTTCAAGTTCTTACTAGTATTAGAAAATTTAGAAGCATTTCTAATTCTTAGGAAAGTCACCAAACCAGCAAAAAATAACTCCTGAGTTTGACAACCAATATTATTTTTTGGAATCAGTGTAATCATATACATGTGTGCATGGTGCAATTGTCATAGGTTGTAGAAAATGCCACAGTTTCTAGAAAATCATTATGATTAATGATGTTAAGCAATAGATGTGGTAACACTGAGTTAAATGAAATATATTATTGAGTTATTCTGCATTTATCGTTTTACGTAAGCTACACTATACACATACATACTTGCATACTCTCAGTGTGTGTGTGTGTGTATGTGTGTGTATATATGTATGCATGTATGTATATACTCATACACATGCAAATTGATATATTGTGTTATATATACACATGCATACACACATATTTTAGAAATTTTTATTTAAATGAAGCAAAAAGTTATGTATTTTTCATACATAACAACTAGTTACCAAGGGCGGAAATGTTATCATAATTTATTATTCATCAGATCTATTTCAGCAAAGTTTAGCCACATTTCTACATTCAACGATTTCCCAACAGATACAAGATTCATATAATTGTCACAGTTGAATAATCCAGAACAGACTACTGGGACTATTGAAGTGATAGTTGCAGAGATTTACATGATGCATTTTAATACTCTAATTCCCCAGGGAGTTAATAATTGTGACTTTTTTCTAAGTTCCTTAAAGTGTCACAATGAGGTGCTAAAGCAGATCTTTGTGATATCTTCACTTTTCTTATTGTTTTTCCTCTACCCAGAGATTCAATCATATAGAAACAAATTCAGGTTTACATAAAACTTCATTTCTACACACATTGTTGCCCCATGCACATTCCATATCTACCTTATTCAAAGTCTAAGTGGACAAGCAAGGTTTCAATTCCAGAGGAATTGAGAAATGGTGCCCAGGATGCATGAGAGCTTCCAAAGCCTGTATTTCCCTCATCTTCTATATCTTCCAACAAAGCTTGAGATCATGAGATCAAAGCTTAGGTATGCTCACAATAGCACTGTAATCACATCATTTAGATCAGGGGTGTCAAACTCATTTTCATGAGGGCTGCATGAGGGTTGTGTTTGACTTTAGGGAGCCAAGGTGAGCATGGCGAGCATGACATCACTCATGTCAGTACCTGTGGTGGGTTGAGAGCTCTGCCAGTGAAAATGGGCTCCTGGGGACCTGGGCCCCATTTTCAGCCACTATGGCAGAAGGCTGCAAGAGGCTGTTGAGGCTGAAAACGGAGCCTGGGACAGCTGCGTGTGGCCCTCCCAATCTCCATTTTCACTGGCAGAGGCACTGCAGGCTGGACCTTCACTGTTTTCAGAGTGACCGCATGGATCAGATCTAAGCATCCCGCAGGCCAAATCTGGCCTGTGAGCCTTGAGTTTGACACCCCTGATTTAGATCATAGTTGCCTCCTTATTTATAGCAAACTTCATTATCCCCATCTTCTATTTTAGGTATAAATAATTATCCTCCACTAAATTTGTTTTATACCATTAATTACTTTGGTTACAACATTTAAGCTTTTTATAGTTTAATGCCAGCTAGCATCTGACTGTATCTTGCATATTAGAAGACAAAACTATTAGATTGTAAGCATTCACTGCCTAACTCATTGCTAAATATTACAGTGGTCTTATTTAGTCATGCTCATCTAAATTCTGATTCTGCATTATAGGCTAAATTTAAGATTAAATAGTTTTCACCTCATTCCTCAGGCCTGCTTCTTGCAAAATCTTTATGAAGGTTTTGGCATCACATAACAAATTGGTTAATATAATGTTGGTGATGGGAAATAAACTGTAAAGATATGGCTATGATGCCCAATTCTGAAATGTATCGATTTATAATTAATTATGTTCTGATTTGTTGTTTTTGTTTGAGATTTTTTTTTATTTTTTATTCTCTTACATAGCATTTTAACTATACATTCACATAGTTGTTATTCTTCTAAACATTTATCATTCTTATACATTTATTATTTCATTTAATGGGTTGTAATATACAATTTGGGTTGCTTTATTTACCATCCCTTCTTCCTGTTGTAACACCAACTCATTTTCCCTTTCTTTTCTCTCTCCCTCCCTTCTCTACTTTCTGCCTTTTTCCTCTCCTTCCCCTTCCTTCTTCCCTTGCCTTTCTCCTGCTCCTCCTCTTCCTCTTCCCCTTCCTACCCTCTCTCCTTCTCTTCCTCTCCTTTCCATCCTCCTCTCCTTGCTTCTTTCTTCTTTCTCCCATCTTCCTTTCATGTTCTCCTTTCTCTCTTTCTTTTCTATTATTATAGGTGTCTCTTTCTGGCCTCAGTTTATATTTCCTTGGGATGGTATTTTCTGCAGATATATCTTATATTTGTGCTGATAAATAAATAAAGGGAGACTAGTATAGATCTATTTCAAGCTATTTAGCTCTCATCAGCTAGCCATACCCTTGCTGGGAATCGAACCTGTGCTCTATTGCCTCTTAGGCAGATGTGTTAACCACTGAGCTACAGAGCTCGACTCCTTATCAGCCAGGCCAGGGTGAAAGGTATATATTTAAAGTCACAACCCCTGGTATGCCCAAATATGGGAGGAAGATCACTACTTCCATTCTCTGTCTTTCGGCTCGTCACAAGAGACCATCCAGACAGAAACCCATCTGCCTAAGTTAACCCATCTCTTAACACATCTGCCTAAGAGGCAATAGAGGACAGGTTCGATTCCCAGCAAGGGTATGGCTAGCTGATGAGAGCTAAATAGCTTGAAATAGATCTATACTAGTCTCCCTTTATTTATTTATCAGCACAAATATAAGAAATGTAACAAAAAGGCAACAGTAAAAAATATTGGGTTTCTGTCTGGATGGTCTCTTGTGACGAGCCGAAGGACAGAGAATGGAAGTAGTGATCTTCCTCCCATATTTGGGCATACCAGGGGTTGTGACATTATATATATATATATATAATATAATATACATACATACATACATACATACATACATACATACATACATACATATATATATATATATATATATATATATATATTCCTTATGAACTGATTGCTTATCAACATAAAACATTTTATTTGGTCAATATTTAATGTCTTTAAAAGTGGAGTTACCTTTCAACAGTTAATTCTACAAGGCATTGCATATTATCTACTCACTTTTTTCTATTTTCTCCCTGCTTTATGTTTGTTTACCGTTCATCAAGCAATAAAAAACACACACAAATTTTAGATGAGATGCAAAAAAGAAAATTATGAGCTAATATAAAAGCATACAAATCCAAACCTAACTTTCTATTAAAACTAAGACAAAGATGCACACACTTTGATAGTTTTTCAATAAATAAGCACAAATAATATTCTCTAACACAGCAGTTTCCCAAAATGATTATAAATAGCAAGCCAACTATTAATGTTGACTAAGGTAGTAAAGTGAAATGTTGTTAAGTCAGTGTTTCTCAACCTTGGCAACTTGAAGATGTCTGGACTTCGCTGGCTGGGGAATTCTGGGACTTGAAGTCCAGACATCTTCAAGTTGCCAAGGTTGAGAAACACTGACTTAAGTGAATCTGGCTTCCCCATTGATTTCTCTCTTCAGAAGGTTGCAAAAGTTGATCATATAATTCTGGGACATTGCAACCATCATAAGTGTGAACCAGTTGGCAAGCATGTGAATTTTGATCACATGACCGAGGGGATGGTCGTAAGTGGGAAAATGGTCATAAGTCACTTTGTCAGTGCCATTCTAACTTTGAATGGTCACTAAATGAATAGTTGTAAGCCAAGAACTACCTGTATATATTGTATTATTACTTGGAAGCATGCAAATAAAATTATGTTGTACTTTCAAAGTGATTTGGTTGTTTTAGGTGATCCAGGTTTTGGTCATAGTTTATAGTAAGGGAAAGCTTCTGGCAGAGGCACTGGACTATTGTTAGACTTTTTTTTTCTTTTACTGTTTTTCTCCAATGTGTTATTAGGTTATTACAAAACTAGTATTAACATTGTATATACTGTATATTTTTTTTAAAATGTCAATATTAACCTTTGGCTGAATTATTGATAGTATCAGGATTAACTTGTCTAATTGTGGTTGATTTCTTTGGCAGCCACCAGTTTGTGTTAATGGGGAAAAAATCTGTTAGGGATCAGAAAATTGGTGAAGGAAATTAAATTCAACATCAAAATAGCTCTACAGTGAAATTTAATTTCTACCACTGGGCTTCTTTTGAGACTTTGAGATTTCTCTTTTCCACCCCCTTATTTCTCAGCCTCGCGCTGGGATGACTTGGCTTCTGAATGTGGAAAACTGATTTTCTCTTGTAAAATGTATTTTGATCTCTTGAAGACAAATGATCCTTTTGGTTTCAGCAATATGCCTACTTCTGAAGACAAAAACATATAAAGCATTCTGATGAACTAGTGCGGCAGCAATAACATAAGCTCAACCATAATTATATTTCGTTTCTCTAAAGGAAATATATCACCAAAAGACATTATTTCTCTTTAATTTTTCTATCTAGATAAGTGTTTTAGTTATTAATCTGCTCTTTCTTCAAAAATGACAGGAATGATAGAATTTTTTCCCCCAAAGTTTTTTTATAGCAGAGTAACAAAGCAAATTATACAGTACACAGAAAGAGACATGGACATACACAAATAGAAAATAGTATATCTGTGAATTCCATGGTAAAGAGATTATAAGATTTTCAAACTAATATATATGAATAAGCTTCTTGAGAAAATATCAGGTCATCTGTCATCTTTTGAATCAAAGGCAATTATACTGTGTTTTTTTTAAAGGCAAGGCAAATGGACTTTCTTTGTTTTTCATTTCTCATTCACAAAGCTTCTTCAGTCCTTCTCATCCACTTTTGAATGAGAAACTTCTTAGGTGAGAAGTAAAACATCTTCAAGGAAAAACAAAGAAAGTCCATTTGCCTTTGAAAAACACCTTTGGGACAACCATGACCTGGATGAGAGAAATCTCCATATTAGACTTTTGAATCAAAGTTATTTTTTTAAAAAAATGACCCCAGATCTAATGGACCTAATGCCAATGTGTATTGATCTAAGCTGGAATATAGATATAATTTATTTGAGTATTCTTATCTTTTAAGTTTTAGGATCTTTTATTCTTACCTGAAATTCTGCATATTTTTCAGTGGTATTTGCAAATGACAATGCATTAGTCTTCCCAGCTAGACCCTACAAGTATAAACACTACAACTCCAAACCAATAAGTATGTTAGGGATGAAGGAAATTGTAATCCAGTGAATGTAAAGAGACGTGCGTTGAAAACAGCTGGTCTACATCAGGACAGCATAAACACACGTACAAAAACAGCACTATTAATATGAGTAATGCACTTGAGGAAGTCCAGGTTTCAATCATCCCTTCAGTCTATAGCCGTTCAAATTCATTGGTTACAGTTCACTTCCTACACCTTCAAAGAGGCAAATAATGAATAAATGGGTGAAAATGCAAATGTTATTGGAAATAGCAGTATGATATCAGACATGAAATACAGTCCACAATTTTACTTGAAAGCTAAAAACCTCTAATACCTAGCAATTCTTAAACTGCAAAGCAAATAAAATACAAGGCAATACAGAAGAAGGTACAGTTGTTTCCTCCTCCTTCCTTGCACCAATCTCTAGGAATATTCATAAGAATAACAATGAAATAAGAAATTCTCAGTTCTGATATTCAGTACACAGGGACAAATGTTCGCTATATACAAATCACACCATCAATATTTCATTCTTTCTCCTTGACTTCATTCCTTGATTTGTTCCTGTTGATCCTCAATATGTATCAAATAACTACTGATAGTAGTATCCAACAGTGTTCAATTATGAACATTGTGCAATAGTGCCAGATTTGACAAAATTATCCATTCCTTGATTATTGCAACATATTCTGGATAGAATATACTATCTGGAAATTTTAATGAAGGAATGTTTGAGGCAAGACCAATATCAGAACTGAATAAAGATTTTGTGTCTGATGCATTGGAACTTAATTCCCTTTATGCACCAGGTAGAAATTTTTTTTTACTGAATGATATAAACAAAATGTTGGTAGTATGGGAAAAATCCTTTAATCTATTGGTATCTCACTTGAAGCAACCACAATAAAATCATACTATTGCCTCTGTTAAAAGATGTTCAGGGCAAAGAATATGACTTGTTATTAAAGATTGCTAGTTTAGCACTGCTGTACATCTTCATTAAAGTTAAATAACTGAGTCAAATCTTGAGCTAACATAAATAAGTAATACTTGTCAATATATACATATGTGTTGTGGCCCAGCAGGAGCTGTTGGAGCTGCCACCAGACTCTGACAGCGAGTGGCCCTATGAGTTGGCTCTGGAGGATGTGGAGGACCCTGGACAGGGTTCCTACTCTGAGCAGGGCTCAGAGAGGCTGGTTGGCCACTAGGAGGCGCCTGAGCCTTGGACCAGTGGGGAGGAGACAAGGGAGTGTGATCCTGATGTCATGCATTGGAGCAGTGGGGAGGAGACAAGGGAGTTGGTCCTGGATGCCCGGCAACAGAGAGCTAATAGGCATAAGCAACAGTTACGCAGTTACAGGAGATAAGTGCACTCATCTGGTGGTAATTAAGCTCCTCTCAAGACTATAAAAGGATTGTTTGTGCATGCGCTCGTTGCAGGAGTCAACGTACTTACTAAAGCTGGAGAACTCTCGTGGCTAGCTTGGCAGGCTGGATTGCTGCCAAGGTTAGTCTGTGCTGGATTGCTGCCAATGTCTGGACTGTGCTGGATTGCTGCCAAGGACTGGTCTGTGCTGGATTGCTGCCAAGGGCTAGTCTGTGTGTTAATAAATCCTTGAAGTACCTTTGTCTCAGAGTGCTTTGGTGTACGACGAGGGGGGGAGTCAGAACACATATGTATATGTATAATTTGTATGCGTGTGGATGTGGATGTATGTATACATATATTTGTGTATGTATGTACACTCATAGTCATTCATTTATTCAACTTTATAATTCTGAGTCAATAGTTTTAAAAGAAAAAATTAATCATTTTTAAATAATAACTGTTTTGGCAGTACCTTATGTACTGGTTATCTGAAGATTCAGAGTCCAGACATCACAAGGTTCATTCCAAAATGCCTCCCTGCCTTCGCAGGGTTTATTCATTTTATACAGTTTTTACAAGCAGAGCAAAGAGCATATAGCAACAGCATTGTAATTGGTTCATTCTCCTTGTCAATTTCTAAGAACATCCCACCCAGGGTAGAATCTCACATAACTCAATAGTTCCTGTTAGTGCCTGGTTCTGCTAATTAGGTGAGCTCATAGGAATCTGAGGTAACCAGTTACTGAGATCATGGCAGTGTGCTAAGCATGTCTTTACGTAACCTTTCCTCTATCCCTACAGTTATCTAATTTTACCTTAGCACTTTAAGAAATAGGCATTATACATATATCTATGAAAACTGAAAAAGCTTCTGTCCTTGATGGCTATTTTATCACGTGGTTTAAGATGCAAACTGATTTTGTTTTGTTGTTGTTGCTGGTGGTGGTTGATTATAATGGTGCTTTTTAAAATAAAGTTCTTCCAAATTATTTTAATGAGGTTTACAGAACTGTTTTTTTAAAGGAATACTAAAGATTTTGTGGGAAGTACAAGCAACTGTTTACTTTGCTTGCTAAATATTGATGCCAACATTTTGATCACCATGCAATGCATGTACAATAACACCAGTGAACAATCTGCTTTTATGAAAGAATAGCAAGTCTTGGCCAATATTACATTGCAAGCTGATATTTTGGATATATACTTAAAAAAAAATAGTGGAATCATCAGGGGTAGTTTGACTGAAAGTGGAAAAATCTTTTGATAGTTTCTAGTCAATTTTTGGAAGCAAGTTTTAGCCAAATGTGAATTCAATTCTTTTTTTCTCTATCATATGTTTATCATTTAAATCCCTAGACTAGAATTATTACAAACTGACTCTTCTCTTCACCTACAAAATGTCTTTTGCAATGCATCAAGGATTCCTTCATCTCATTTTAGATTAAATTTGACCCTGAGACTATTTTGTCCTACCATACCAGGAAATCAAAAGATACCATGTGCATGAAAATGGCTGGGACTGAACACAAATTGTTATTATTTTAATAAATCATTCATACATAATAACAATTTGTTATTAAACAACCAACTTTTCTCATCAAATTTAATTGAGAAATTATAGCTAGAAATGGACCAATCCTTCAAAAGAGGTATTTCAAAATACATAGAAATATGTCTTCTTCTGAATAATAAGGCTTCTCTCAGCAGTTTTTCCATGTGTGCCTATACAGCCATTTGGGGCAGATTTTAATTAGGGAAACAGTATGGAAAGAATATAGCTGCTTTAACTATTTAAAAGTATTCTTTGAGTGCAGCATTGCATGTTTTGAATCTCTCTCTTTCTCTTTTTAAAAGGATTTGCAAAGCCTAATAACTATTGATCTTCAATATGCGAATTTGTTTTGCGTGCCATTTCGGATATCAGTTTTAAAATGTACCTGCTGCTTTATTTCCTCATTGGTCTGGAGTTATCTGCAGTATGTTTTTTCCTATAACCTTCATATTAAAATGTATTAGCCTTAAATCACTAGGGATTATGATTTATAATACATCGGGTATATTGGCATACACTTTCCATTTTCCTAAAACTTTAAAGGCATATTCTTCCACTCATTATGACTCTAAAATTATTGGATGGTTTTACATGGATGGTTGTTGTTATTTTTTCATTACATGCTATGGATTGGATTTTTTTGTTCTAACATATGTTGGTATTAGAAGTTATTTGAAACATAGTTTCAATTTGGTTGGTTAAATTAAGATTATATAAATAATTTCTATTCTATTGTTTAGTTTGTATAAACTCTGAATAAACAATTTGTAGCTCTAGAGAAGAACGATGCTTCAATCCAGTTTCTTCAGGTCCATTTTCTGGTTTTAAATAGTGGATGTCAGAAAAACCATGAATAACTCCTTGTGTTATTTTTGAGTCTGAAATACCCACTGTTTATTTAAAGCTCAGCCATCATTGATATATATTAAACCATTGAAGCTCAGCCACCATTGATATGTGGCCACCATTGACATGTTGCTTTAAAAGAAATGTGGCTTTCCATAGAAAAAAAAGTTTCCTAGCATGTACCAAAATAGATGAGTCACAAATGTTGTAATTCATCTAAAACCTATGGTAGATTTGTGTAACAATCAATAGTGTAATGGTACAGAGTCAAAGAATAAAACTTCCTTTCAGAGTCCATTAAACTGGCTATGTAGTTTTGTTCCAAATGAGACATTTTCAACATAACTCTGTTGCTGAATCAAATTGGAGTAATCTCATACAGTCCTAAAAGTAATATGCCCTGCTGCTGTTAGGTGAAGTCCTCAGCAAATGTTAGGAGATCTCCAGAGACCTAAGCAGCAACAATTCCCACAATCCCTTTTTATCATTTAAGAAAAAAATAGAAATAAGAGCACTCATACTCACTATGGTAATTAAGTATAGAATCATCAAGCTGAATGACACCTACTTCCAAATTATATTCTAGATGGTGAGAGAATTGAGAAAACAGGGATTAGGGAGCTGGGACATTAGGATCAGTTTGAGAGAGACTCTAAAATCTAGTACTAAAAAAAAATCCCTATGTCAGAATGATGGTTTATGAACATACATTTAGATTCAGGGAAGGCAGGGCTCATCAGTTAATGGATTAACAGCTAATAATGTATTGTAATATTGGGAAAACCTCTTTAGAATTTACTTTAAGTCAGATAGTAAACATTATAATTGTTAACAATGTAACTGTGTTGCTCTATTTTCCCCCACATTTTGTCTATGTTTAGAAACATTTGTAGTGAAATCTTGCTCTGAATTCCTTTTAAACCTGGCAACTATGTATAATATTGATTTCTTTTTAATGAAGCATATTAATTTGCTATGCATTTTCTTTATATGTCATAGATACACATGTACCTAGCAAAATTTAATAATGAAAACTCTAAATACTGTGAAACCTAAACTAAATGGATTTAAAGTTTTAGTTCTGAAAGTAAGCATAAAACAAGCATTTTAAGCAGCATAGCCAGAGGCATAGTATTTAATCGGCTGACCTAGCAACTTCAAGGAACAACTGGGACTGCTTGAGTATCTAATCTAATTATATTCAAAAGATAATATTCAAGGGGCAGAGCAAGTAAAGATTCAATAAAAGCTCTGTACTTTTTTGGTACATAAAAATCCTTGTGCTTGTCTGAAATTGATTAAACAATTGAGCAATCTTTGCAAGACTGAATAGCCTTTTTCTACAGTCTCAGCCAACCTTGAAACTTTTCTGTTTTCAGTTTGATTATTAAGCAAGTTGTTTAAGATAGATTTGAAACTCTGGATTTCATTTTAGAAGGTATTCCTAAATATCTGAGTTAAACTGATCGATCTACAGATTTCTACTACTCTTTATTATTGTTTCTAAACATTATTCAAAATGTCTTCAAAGACTGATTGTTTGGGGTGGGAGTATCCTATGATAGTAGACTATCATGTTTCCTCAATCTAGACCATCAACCCCATTTCAGACCTGCTCTGATGCATATGTTTCATATAACCATGAAACCACATACCTCAAAGCAAGGAAGCCTTCTTCCCTTCAGAAGTGTCTCAAATGTTTTTTGCCTGTCCTTCTGTTCTAACTTTGCCCAATTCTTGGCTATGGATTTGCTCAGTTGTGGACTAAAGTTATACAATAGGCTACCCAAACAAGAAATGTAACTCCTGAAATCATCCAAATTATACATTTCTGGACAATTATATAGAATAATAAAGCAAAGGAAGTATTTTTCATTGGTGGAGGTAGATCTTATATTTTAAAACTGAACATGTAAAAGACTATAAACTGAAATATTCTTTTTTTTAATTCAAATTTTATTTTATTCAAAAAATAGAATATAAAATTCCAAAAAATTAAAGAAAAAAAAACAAATAAAAACACAAAACAAGGAAGACATTTAAGAAGTGTATGGAAGAAGAAGAAAAAACCCTTAACACCTAAATATGTATTATCCCTTCTATTTGAATACTGATTAATACATTACTACAAAATTAATTTCCCATCTTTTGCAAAACAGGCCAAAAAGATGCTAAACTAATAAATCCATTTGCAAATTACTAACCTGTCATCTCTGTACTATAGTAATGACAAAATAGTTAACAGGAAGACCAATAATAATAAAGAAAAACAAAGATAGATTTTCAAAATTTCTGTTAACAAACAATTATTGTGAAAAATTCATAGAAAATTTTCCATGACATCTTCTCTCTCTCAAACCCCAAAGGTTAACAATAATTCATCCTGGATCATATATCCATTTTTGTTTCTTAATGTCACTTCTTATCAATTGTTGTTTGACTAAATATAATGTTCAATCTCCAAAGTTGGTCTATTTGTCCAACAAAATTCGGATAAAATTAGTTTCTGATTAACTGTGATGAATACATTCTCCCCTTTCCTTCAATCCTCCTAGAAAAAGCCAATTTGCTTCTTCACTCAGTATAATTTCTGTTGTTGTAAAAGACTATAGGCTTGAAGTTAAAGAGGAGTACGTCATCAGCTCATTTAATTCTAAATCTATATGATCCTAATTACTTTCTGATGAATTAACTGGTTCCAAATCATCCTTTTCTGAATCTAATTCCAGAACAACATGCCTCTGAATATTTTCCACAACCATTATCATTTCATCAAACTTCTAAATATTGCATGTTAGCAAAAGGTCTTTTCAGCCAGCCCTGTTTGTTTATAATTCAATCTATTGTTGCTCTGTATAAGTTAGCCAGGAAACAAAGAATGCTGAAGCAAAGTGAAGAAATAAATTAAAGGGACAAGAAAGATATTTTCTGGATATATCAATCCAAAGTTAAAAGAAAAATTAAAGTAAGTTCCAAATATTTTGCAAGTTAATTAAGTACAAAAACATGTGGTGGAAATCTAATATTGATGTAAATCAAATAAAACCACTTCACCATCCAAGAACACATCATGTTCCCATACAGAGACGCAAATTCAAAATAACAACATCATGTTATTCAAAACAACAGCATAAATCAAAAGGGAAAAGGGAAAAAACTAAACCCAGCAAGAGGTTAAAGTAAGTCAGCATTCAACCAGAAAGTCAACTTTCAAAGACAAAAAGCAAAGCAATTAATTCAGAAAGTGAACAGGAATGCTTAGAAAATGAAATACTGAAAGGCAGATGGATGCTCTAACTTTCTGACTGCTCTCAAAGGGAACTAGAATCTTTTAGACTCCCCTTCCCAGATGTATCCACAGCCATCCAAAATTTGTCTGGGTCATTCCTATGTGCTCCCATTGAAATCCAGGGAGCAGAACTGCCAGAAAAACAGCCTGCCAGAAAAATGAGCAGATGATCACAGGAAAAGGGGAAAAAATCCTACTTTTCAACAACTTAAGTCATAAACTTAAATGTCCTTGATGTCATCGTGTAATTTTATGTTCGTCCAAATGAAGTGCACAATCTCTTATGTTCTCATTAATTGCAATAGAATTATATATAATATTTCAAACTTTCTAGGGTTAGAATTATAGTAGTTTGAGGAACTACAAAAGTAAACAAAAAAAATATGCTGCACATCCTGTCTTATACTACAAAACCTATGGCAATGTACAAATGTAAGGCAATCATTTGTGACTGAAAACAGGGAAAATGAATTGACTGTGATTGTATATTAATAAATATATGATGCTATCAGTGGTGGGTTCCGGATTCCATTCCAACCAGTACGGTTGGAACAGCCCCGGCGTCACCCACATGGATGTGTGCGCTGCGTGCGCATGCATCATACTTGCCTGCAACGCTTCTGCAAGCCTCTGCGATGCTCCAGCTGCTCAGCGGAGCATCGCGCAGGCACTGTATGCGCCATGCACATGTGCGGAAACACCAAAGGTTTAAAGCACAGGTAAGGAGCTAGGGCAATAGCAATAGCAATATAGCAATAGCAGTAGACTTATATACCGCTTCATAGGCCTTTCAGGCCTCTCTAAGCGGTTTACAGAGAGTCAGCATATTGCCCCCAACAATCTGGGTCCTCATTTTACCCACCTCGGAAGGATGGAAGGCTGAGTCAACCCTGAGCCGGTGAGATTTGAACCGCTGACCTGCTGATCTAGCAGTAGCCTGCAGTGCTGCATTTAACCACTGCGCCACCTTGCCGCGGGTAGCCGGGTACGCCCTCCGGACCACCATGGTATCCGGTGCTCCGGGCAGGCTCCAGTATGCTCATACTGGGGCATACCATCTGCAACCCACCACTGGATGCTATGCTTTAATAATTTAACTATAAACATTCAGCTGAATTCGTAAGTACATTGAAGGGTTGCAGTATATGAACAAAGCAAGGAATTCATCTTCATTTCCATCATACCAAATGAGTGATTCAGCTTGGCTTGTTCACTGAGGATAACAGCTGCTTTGTTATTTCAAAGTGAAATATGATATTTCACACTAACATTTTAATTTATTAAATATCTTGGAGCTCTGAAAAAGCAAAATGTTTGGAAATGTTTGTTTAAATATATCCTACTGAGTCATCTTTCTTATTAACTTTGTTTGTGTTCTTACATAAACAAAATGAACACACTGTTTCCCTCACAAATGGTATATGGCAAAGACCTTGGTGGACAGGACTGAGAGACACTGCTAAGGGGATAGTCAGATAAGGGACAGCATAACCCATAGCGAGTAGACAGGATGAAACTCTCTAGTTTATTGGGCTGTAAAGAGGCAGAATACTTTCATATGTGCAAGCTTCTGTTAATGTAGATTTACGATAAAAAAAAGAATTGCCTCATCTCTTGTAATTAATATCTATCCAAAGCTGACATAAACATACATATGTGATCCATGCTTATTACTTGAAATAGTTTGATTAGAGGTTACTAGAAATCAATCTGGACTAATAACTGCTATTTTATCTTCAACCATTAATGTAGTTTTTCGTTTATATATAAATATAACATTTATAAAGGAAAGTCAAATTATTTTATATTCTAGCTGAACAGTGTAATAGGGAATAAACACAGTTTTGCTGTGAAGAAGATACCATATTGATAAATGCTTGTGAAAAAGAAGGGATGTTGTGGGTTTTATCTCATTATAATTTATTCCTTAAGGGATTACAGGGCAGTAAAAAGGCAGTCATTGAGGGCAATCTGTAGAATCTGCCATCAATGAAACAAAATCATCTTTAACTGTGCAACACTGGATTTTTTTTTATTTCAAATGTTTTCTTGCTTTCAATAAAGTAAGCTATTGAAGAGAAGCATCCAGCACAGACTACTGCAGGAATAGAATTTATTCCCTCTATATTTCTAAGAACCTAACTGTGGATAAAGCAGAATAAACACATTTAATTAAGTTTTCTTCAAGCATAACTGAAACGGGGGAAATAGAAATTGTTGCATATGACTCCCTTAATGAATTATTGTAATGGTCCATTGAGAGAAAAGAAAAAATGTTAATATGTCCAAAGATTTCTAAAATCTATTCACAGTTTTCAATTAATATTATGGGTTATGTCCTGTGTTGTCCCCTATTTCACGGAAAACAACAGAAGACACTTCCTGAGATGGAAAGGGATGTTTTTGTAGTAATTGTATTAATGATAAAAATTACAACAGTAAAAACTAATACACACTGGAAAAAGAGTAAAAAGAAAAAGTAGAAGGTGCAAAAAAGAAAGGAAAAAAGATAAAATAAGAATACAGTAAAGAAAAATAAAATATATAAAAAGTGACTCCCCATCTTCATCATTATAAACAATGTAAGTAACTTATCACTTTTTCTTAAAATATAAAATGATCTCTTCTTTCCATATCCCATCTGGTTTCTATAAACAAATCCATAAAGTATCCTCATTTCAATCCTGATGTCAGTAAAAGTCCATTAAGGGTTACCAAAGATAACAAAAATTTAACTTTAATCAAGTAAACCAATTTTATATTCCTTTCTTTTACTTCTAACTGTCTATATCAGTGATGGCGAACCTTTTTTTTTCCTCAGGTGCCAAAAGCATGCCCACACACACAATAGTGCACGCACATGCAGACACCCATAATCTAATGCCCCTCTAGATCTTTAGTACTTTCAAATAATGTTCTAGAACTTAACTTGGTTTCATTTTTTGTTCCTTCTCACAATTTTTTAAAAAGTTAACAAGCCTCTTTAATAAATCCATTATAGAAAAGTTATCCAGATCACTTTAATAGTTTGTTGTGTGTATAACCCTTTTAATTTTAAGACATCAAATGGTTTCTTTTGTATGTCAATATCTTTTATCATGTCATTTTTGTGGATTGTAATATTTAAATCCACTCCCATTAGTCTTAATTTTGCCAGGTAGAATTTGTCCCCTTCCCTAGCATCTGTTAGGCACAGTCATGACCCAGTATTGGGAATCAGATACTGAATCTGAAGAAGATACTCCAGCTGAACCTGTGGAATATCAGCCTCAGGAGATACTAAGCAAGAGGGTACAACAAGAAGCAATGGGTGAAAACTAATCAAGGAGAGAAGCAACTTAGAACTAAGGAGAAATTTCCTGACAGTTAGAACAATTAATCAGTAGAACAACTTGCCTCTAGAAGTTGTGACTGCTCCAACACTGGAGGTTTTTAAGATGTTGGATAATCATTTGTCTGAAGGGGTGTAGGGTTTCCTGTCTAAGCAGGAAAGACTAGAAGACCTCCAAGATCCCTTCCAACTCTATTCTATTCTAAATCAGCAATCACAAGTGGCCAATCAAATATAGGCACCATTTGACCAGTGTAGCAATCAGATGAGGATGACATAAAGGTTCCCAGCTCCCCACAATCATCAAAGAGAAGTGAGCAGTGTAGGGATGTTCCAGGAGGTTTCTTGCCAAGCAAGAGAATAAGCCTTTTAATTAGCAACAGCTGACAGCAGCCTGATGTAGGAAGCGATTCTGACTCCTGCTCCCTTTACTGAAAACATTTGACCTCTAGCTCTTCTGTGACATTCCTGTGAATCCTGCTTGTGAAATAAATTTGAACCAATTGACAACCTTGACCTGACTCTTGGAATCTTGTATTGGATTGGAACCATTCTTCTGTCCATTCTTCTGTCAAAGCAGACTCTTCAGGCAAGCTGTTGATTTGTTTATATTCCTTTGTTTGCTGTTATCACGTCAGCCTTGAAATAAAATTGCTATCTCCATAGCAACTGCTAGTGAATGTGTATGGTTGAAACTTGAAGCAGGACACAGTCTATCTATAGAGGTAGACACTCTTAAAATTAATTGCTGTGATCATTGTTCAAAAATATCCTTCAATATCTCTACTGTTAAAGCATTTGCTTCATTCTGTATTTGTAAGTCAAATTTGAGTGTTCTCTTTTAATGGTAAACCTTAGTAACTTCTGATTCTTTTGAGAATCCTATTTTTAAAATCTTATTTTAAAAAAATCCAAAGCAAAAGCATTTTCCCTTGGGAAGGATTCTTTCTATTTAATTTCGTCTGATTTCAAATTCATTTGGACCTTTAGTCCATTTGTAACTTTGCAAAATCAAACATTTAATAATCCTTTTGCTGTTTATTCCAAAACGTATATATTTTATGCTCTGAACCTTGTATTTAGAACTTATTTCACTAAGGATTGAAAGGAAACTCACCTGGTGCTATAAAACCTGTTGATCCAAAGGTTCCTAATAGCTGAAAGGCAACAATTTTAGAAAGTGATTGGAAAAGAAAGCATGCATGGTTGATAATCCTCCTATCAAAAGTACTGACCACAGGCATATTTCTAGCTTTTTACTCAGAATGTGGATGGGAACAACAACCAAGGGAATTATCAATGCAATGTTTTTTGTTCTTTTTTTAGATTTTTTTATTTTTAAACAAACAAACATAAACAAACACAGAACATAAAAACCATCCTCCAGTCACATACAGTATGTCGATTGGTCCCAAAACTCCTGTGCCTCTTCACCGTAGTCTTCACTTACAATTTATATAGAATCTCATATTATCAATCTAATACATAGGTATAGAATTATTATCATTATTAAACATTTATTTGACTATAACTATAATTAATTCCTTTTGTGAAATATTCTAAATATTAAATATTCTAAATTTAGAATAAATTTATATTATGGCATTTCATTACATCATCCTAAAACCATCCAATATTACATCTTTATATTATATTTTATATGAAATTGTTTATCTTTGGTTACAAAACTTTTGTGAATCCTCTCCATAGTCCTCACAATTTATATAAAATTTCATATTATCAACATATATATATATATATATATATATATATATATATATATATATATATATATATATATATATATATATTTTCTGAGGTTTTCACGGGTGTTAGTATGGAGGTCTCTAGTTGTTCGGGTTTTCTCCCGCGTAGAATTGGAGATGTCTTGGCGACGTTTCGACGAAGTCACATTCGTCATCTTCAGGCTGCTTCCGACTACTTCAGGCTTGGTGTTTCCAGGAGTGTGTATATATATATACACACACACACATACAAATACATACATACATACATACATACATACATACATACATACGCAGTATTATCATTGTTAATCATTTATTTGACTATATTATTACTTCATTTTATGCGTAATATTCTAAGTTTAACTACATTTAAATTAGTTTTTGTTATAGCATTTCATTACATCATCCTGTATCGTTCCAATAGTAGTGCAATCTTATATCTCTTGCCATTTGTAGTATTTGTGTTCTAATTGCTTTCTTGGTAGATCTTATATGGACATCTCTTGGCAACTTGTTTTCCATTGCATATCTTGTAAAGACTCAAGACCCCTCATCTGTTCCTTCCATCAACTTCCCTTTGGTTATCACTGATGCTTCTGCCAAAATTTATATCATTACTTCTGCCAAATTTTATCCCTTTTCTTCTTCTATATTCTGGAATCTGAGGTAAAATTCTAATCTGTCAATCTCCCATTGCAATATTCCACTCTTGCCTTTTCCATCCTTGCTCAATCTGCTGTCAATATCACCAATTTTCTTATCTTTTTGTTCATCTTTTTCTTCAATTTTTTGAAATCTATCTTCATATATCATCATCATTTGGTAAGTATTCTTAATTTTTTAATCTATTTTTTCTGTTCTTTGTTCAATATTCTCCAATCTCTTTTCAATGCTCTATGTTCTTGAGGCAGAAGGGGGTGCATGGGTAAACCCACCAGTGGCTGGCCAGGTTAGGTGGTCTTAATAGGATGGACCTTATAAACTTATATTAGCTTGACATTTCACTCTAGTGCACTTGGCTTCTAACTTTGACTTCTAACTTCCTCATGAGTATTACAAATATTACGGGAACATGTTGCAAGCTTCTGCACAAGGATGGCACACGGAAGTAATGTGGGTGTAAGAATACTGAAAATAGCCAAATGACAGAATAATGGGGGCATTGCCTCAGCATTTTGTCTGTCTTGTTTTTATGACTATCAGGATTCAATTCTGTAATGTAAATTTTTACTTTTGCATTATACTTTTCCAAAATGTATTTCCCTGTCCTAAGCAGGGGGCTTGGACCATCAATATGTATATGCCTATTGTAACGCCTACTGTTTTACAAAGTTTGATTAAAAGGTATAAAATCACTGCCCAGGGCGTAGCCCAGGCAGTTCAGTTTTGGTGTGCAACACTCTGAACTCTTGACGCATCAATAAAGCTGTTTCTCTCGCACCTTCGTGGTCTCGAGTCCTGGTCTTTTGTAAATAGATTGCTAAACAAAACCTCAATCTGTTGCTACTTGTATTTTTTAAATTTCTTGCCTAATAATATGTAATGTCACTTCCTTTTCTTTTTCATGCTGCAACATTCCTCCAGATAGTAAACACTGCCACTATATAGAATCCAAAGGTTTTTTTAATTAAGTTCCAAACAAGTTCACTGCAATCTTCTCTCTTTCAAATCAAGACTTTCTTTTCACTACAGTCCAGCTACTGATAGTATCCCAGAGGAGCACCTGTATAAACAATCTGTGCTCTTCCCGCTATCATTTTCAATAAACAAACTCAAAGACCTTGAAATGTAGATTAAATGTTCAAAGAAAGAAAAGAAAAACAATGTTTCCAAGCCTCCAAGTCTCTAAGTGGCATGTTACTTCTTTTCTTCTACTTTTACTCCCCTCTTTATATTCCAAACTTAAGGAGAAAAAGAAAAGTTCTTAAAGAGAAAATACAATAGAGCATTGAAAAAAGAAAAAGAAAGAAAGTCTTAATCAATAAGTATTAAAAAAGGAAAAATAGAAGAAGAAAAAAATCCCGGTCCAGTTTAAAAAGTAAGAAATGTTTGTAAAAATTCAATCAATAAAAAGATTTTAAAAAATAACACACTAAGTTTGACTCAGGCTTAATCTCACCGCTTAACCTCTTCTGTCTTCAATTTTAACTTTACTTTTGATCTTTTTGGGTGTTCTCTTCTCTAATAATAAAATTTATCTCACCAATTTGACACACTTTCTCTCTCGCTTTGCTTTTGTTCTGGAGCTGTCCCAACTTTCAGCAGCTTCAATGGCTGCTTCTTTGTGGCTGGAAAAAAGGGCTTCTCCTGAATCTGCCGGGGACTTTGCAAAGTCCCTGTGATCAGCAGGATGTGCCCTTCTCTATCACATCTCTACAGAAAAGTTTAGGTCCAAAAGGACCGCCCAGCAGCAGAGATATCAATGGTGATCCTGGAGCTCCAAGATCGCATGTCATATCATCGCAACATCATCCCTGCCCCATCAATGCAATGTTTTAATGGGACATTCTAGAACAGCGGTGTCAAACTCAATTTTATCGAGGGCCGCATCCCAAGCTCTGTTTACACGAGCAGAGGCACTGTGGCCCAGTCCTTTGCTGTTTCCAGGGCAGCCCCATAGGCCAGATCTAAGCACCCCACAGGCTGGATTTGGTTCCCGGACCTTGATACTCCTGCTCTAGAAGGATTGATATAGTGCTGTGTGGCAACAAAATGAAGATTGGGATAATAAAACAGATGTTTGATGGAAAGAGAAGGCATTATACTTTCTCCACCCACTTCTTCCCTCTGCTCGTCAGAATGTTTGGAGGCAAAGTCTATGCCAACTACACTAGAAGGAAGCAGATTTCCCTCACCTCTGCTCACCAACTGACAAACAATACAAATGCATATTCAGTCCCTTTTTGAATGGTAGTGTTTCTGGATGTTTGAATAAGATGTGAAGTGTCATACTTATGGAATGAAAGTTGGTGCACTATCCCATGCTCAAAAGGAAGCTTTCTCACAAGTGGGAGGAACTCAATATATACTTTAAAATAATAACATCTCATCTCATCTGTTAACCTTACCTTGTTCTTTGCTTTCAAATGGGCTTTAAAAGAAAGCTTTCAGCCTTAATTGTTTCTGCATAGCCAATTTCTGTCAGCTCTGATGAACCCAAAGGCCCGGAGTTGCCATGGGGGGGGACTGGGCTGGCTGCTAAGACTCGGGCTTACCAGATAGAGATCTCCCTCCTCCACAGGCAGTCCAGCTGAGAACTCTACAAAGCTCTTCATGACTGACTGCCAGAAGGTTTCCACTGAGAATATTCCAGAACAGATAACTGACTGAGAACAATCCATGATTCATTGCCGGATGGTTTTCACTCTGGGTCATGAGGTGATGGGTGTGTGTGCATAGGGGGGGGGGGCTTAGCTAATTACCAAGTAACTATAAAAGGTGATAGGGAGCACTGGATGTCTGTTCTGGCAATTTATTCATTGCCTTAGTGCTTTGTTTGTCAGTTTGTGCCATAGGAAGATAAACTGCATTTTCAAACCGTCTCCGTGTTTGGCTGTTTTCATTAACCCTTTGGAACCTGATAGTTACCAACTGCTGTTCACAAATAGGCCTTATCCATTGAAACAAGGGATCCACCAATGTTAACAGAGTCTATTGATTGAAGACTCCTACACTCTGGCCAAAGTTCTTAATACATAATTGTTTTCCTTATTTTTTCTGGTTATCAGATATGTTTTTCTTTACATGTCCCTATAGTATTGGAGATAGTTTAGATTCAGATCCACAATCTGTATATTATCTGGGCTCAATAAATTTTACAATTCATTCCCAGAATTTGAAAAGGCACCATTTGTAGGATCTAATGTCCCTTTTTATTTTGCAATAATCAACAAAATACTTCCCACGTTTTACCTGAAAAATATTCTGACTTGTCTAGTATTTTTAGAAAGCAGAACTATTCCTCATCAGCCTTGTGGCTGGGTTTTAAACTTAATTATAAAGACTCAGATTCTGGCCAAATGCCAGTATCCAATGTCTTCACAAGAAATTACCTATTTATGGTAGTATCTCAATGACAATATGCAGAGGGGATTTCTTAAACATTTGGTGTCTTTTACAACAGCATATTTTTCTGGAAAAAAGATAGTTATCTCAGTGTAACTCATGATTAAGGATCAATAAGGATTATTAAACCTCATGGTTGTTTCTGACTATAAAAGCTGGAATTTTTACTAACATGGAATTTCAGAAAGTTCCCATATACCGGTAATTTGCATGAATATTTAACGCCTTTGACACATGTTACAAAAAATTTGAATATATAGTTATGTGGTTTAGTGAATATTCTTTCAATTTTATGAGGTTTATGAATGATATTTTTCATGTTACTTTGGCTTCCAGAACAGTGTTTAGATGACAGATCAATTATTTTGAAAAAACCAGCAATCCATATTAAACAGTTCAAGACTGTCAAGTATGTGATAAGCGTGGCAAAAATTGTTCTTGACAAATAATTACTGTATTGCTTTCAAAGTGCTTACAGTATCATAGAATGGATATTTAAAATAATTCAAAGTGAAGAAGTATTCCCTAAACATCATTCTATCAATCTCAGGGTTTAATCTTGCAATATTTTCTTATCCTTCACAATTTTCTGGATTTTCTTTTGTTAGACAAGACTGAATCAAATTATGAAATGAATAGATATGTTTTTTGACATATTTGTTTAATTTTTCCTTCTGCTTTTCCAGATCTTTATTATTAGTATCACCTTACCAGCTTCTTTTTGTTGTCCTTCATTTTTTTTAAAAACACACGTAATTGTTTTGCAATTGTGTTTTTCTTATCCCATCCTTTTAGAGCTTCCAATTATCTTGAGCTTCTATTCCATTACTATCTCATGCTTTGGAATCCTAGTAATCATTGCTCTGAATTTATTAAAATTGATTTTAAACTTTTCCAAATCTTGCTTTTAAAAATACGGTACTTGTAACAGATCTTGATACTATTTTATATTAATACTGAAAACTATCTAGATATCAAAGAAAATAAACCACATCGGAAAAATATAGCTTATTTTATAAATAAAAACAAGAGGAACAAAGAGAAAAAGGAGAAGAAAGTTTATGAAGTAAAACTAAATTGAAGCACAACCAAAACTTGTCTCAAAAGTAAGGTTTTGAAATGGTTTACCAATGCAAAAAAATTATATAAAAATGGGAAGAATATGCCTATTTTGCTTTTGACAATGATAAGGATGTTGCAGTTTTCCAATATTAAAAGACAGCTCATCCCTAATAGTTCACAAAATATGCAGATAAGAGAGTCTTCAGTCTGGCAAAATTGATCTCAGTCTCAAAACCAAGACTGACACATGGCAAGTCTTCCAAGCAAATTTCCTTATTGTTTCACACCTATAGATAAAATATTTCCAGACTGGGTACAGACTCTACATCTACATCTACAGCTTACTTTATGAACTATTAGCAACAGTCTTCTTCAACCTCTGCCTCTGTTTTGCTGCTTGCTTTCGACTGCCATTGAAACGGGGAGGGGGAGCATTGTATTTGGGTGGGGATGTGTCAGTGCAGGAGTTACTGTAAAAGGGGACTTGTTCTCACCATCTACTGTGCATGCTGCAGATAGAGGATTTGCCGCCAAGGCCAACTGTCCGGCATACCAGCCTGATGATGTTTTTTGAAGATGTCTCCCACATGATACCTGTGGGGTGCACGGATTGGACTATGGGTTGGAGTTACCAGGGGGAAGGGGTTGGGTCACATATTGATATCTATGCTTATGCACGCTTTTGGCTAGCTACTATCTACTCATAACCAGTAAAAGTACTCTTAATTCTACAAAATGGAGTTGAGTGGTTTCTTTCTTGGTTACTGAGGGAAGCAGCCCTGGCACTCTTTCTCTCACACATAATATCTGAGCTGAGTTGCATCTTACTCAGTGGTGAAATTCATTTTTTTTACTATCGGTTCGGTGGGTGTGGCTTGGTGGGTGTGGCAGGGGAAGGATACTGCAAAATCCCCATTCCCTCCCCACTCCAGGGGAAGAATACTGCAAAATCCCCATTCCTTCCCCACTTCTGGGGAAAGAATATGGCAAAATTTCCATTCCCATCCCATTCTGGGGCCAGTCAGAGGTGATATTTGCCAGTTCTCTGAACTACTCAAAATTTCCACTACCAGTTCTCCAGAAACTGTCAGAACCTGCTGAATTTCACCCCCAATCTTACTTCGCTGGAATGCACCCTCTCTCTCCATTCCATACCAATGATAGATTTCATAAAATCTCAGAAATTTCTTGCAAGACAGCACAAGATGTTAGTTATTTGTAATTTTAGTTTATTTCAGGATGCAAAGATACCTCAGGATGCAGGAGAAAGTGGACCTATAAACACCTACAAGCAATGTTTACTTCTGACATTTAAAAATAAAACACCATGGGTTAGATTCAAGGCAAGAGAATTTAATATAAGTCTACTGCTATCATTAGCTATCCTTTTTTATTTATTTTTTGTCATTAAACAAAAAAAGACTTCCAGGTACTTTCAATTTTAGTTTATTTGTAATTACACTCAAAGACCTCCTAGAAAATCTAGCCAAATCATAGATTAAGCCCTCTAACAACGGTATTCAGGTCACAGTAAGTGTGCATAGGCACCTGAATTAACTACTTCAGTTATAAGCCCAATCATAAGCCTATTAATACTAGTAATAGCATCATATAAAAGCAATGTTGTTATTGCTCATTGCTTGATGGACAATTATACTGAACCAGAATTAACCAGGAAAAAAGCAACAGCAATTACCAAGACTGCACTGTAAAATTACAGCTAATTGCAACAACAACTATTAGTTTAAATGTGTTGCAGCAGGGATTCATCTGGTGGAAACACTCCTAAAACAATGAGCAAATTGCAAGATTATAGCTCAATTGTAAGGTAAATACTAAAACTAAAATTTTCTTTGGACAGACATGGAAATACTCCCTATATTACTTAATCCATTATATTCTGACCCATTTAATTAATCTGGCAAAAATCTGAGAAATGGTGTGAGTATTTCAATATGATCTAAAATAGTGTTCCTCAATTTCATCTGTATAAGATGTGTGGACTTCAATTCACAGAATTCCCCAGCCAGCAGGGAACATTATATAAAATAGATGTAGCTTTCAAGCCTAAAAAAAACCCTAAACTACATTTAAACCTAAATGTCAATATTCTATTTATGGAGCAATTTGTTTTATGATACATCATGGTTCTAAGTTGCACAATGATTTGAAAATCTTCATTTAATAATAATTACATGTTTATGAGCTTTTTGGTGAAAAGAGCAGGATAATGGCCACTCAATTCTAAAAGCTTTGAAAGCTTTCCAGTAAGAGCAAAGTTGAGTTTTATTCTGTGCCTTGAACAAAAAGTTTTAAAACTCAGCACCTTTCAATTCCTGAATCAGTCGTTGAGATCAAAAATTACTTTCCCCCCCCCTTAATAAACTGTGAGTGGTGCATAAATATTTTGTAGCAGACTAGCAGTAGTAAATAGTGATATTTATGCTTCAAACATATCCTTAGCCAACTGTTTCAGAACAGCTTTAAAAGAGCCGAAGCGTTGCCAACTGTTGGTTTTTGGCACCAACTTTTCAACAGGTGTTATTGACTGGCAAAAAGAATAGCCCTCCCGGTGACAATGTGCCATTACTTGAAGGGAGGGGGGTGAGAAAAAGAAAGGCAAGAGTGATGCTATTCTCTTTGCGCTTTTATAATGTGAACCTGTTGTTATTTGGCATCTCTTGTTGCTGAAGAAACACTGACCAATTACTTCTCAGACTTTCTACAGCTCTAACAGATGGCACTAATGTTGTAATTCTTTTGTTGATGCATGCAATCCGCCTGCTGATGAGAAGACAAGGTTCCCCAGATAACAAGGTCTTAAATGGCCATGTGCAATAAAGTATTCAATGACAACTTTTTGATGAGGCTTGTCTGGATTTTTTTTTTAAGGCAACTGGGGAAAAAACACTGCAGCTCAAAAATATGCTTAGAACATCAAGCATTTAAAATAAGTACAGTATAAATATTTTCTCTCTTTTTAGTTGCATTCTTCTTTGATATGATAAGTGTACATTAAAAATATAGGGCAAGTCTATAAAGATAAGTCTGCAGAAAGCTAATTTTTTAGATGTCATGTGTCAGCAACATCAAGCTGTCTTGTTTGCAAGATCTGATAGGATCGCACCATTTTTGCTTCATGTTAAGACATAATTTTTGATTCTCCTAAAGTTCTCTGAAATAATATTTTTTATTAAGCAACTCTCTGAAAAATTTAGTGATATATGTAATAATAATGAATGGAAAACATTACTTCACTCATAATTGATTGGAGTAACTCTGCAACTGAAGCAGATACCTAGATGTATCTTTTGTTTTAAAATAAAATCATCCAGATATATAGTTACTTACATTTGCATCTGACTTTGGGTCTTTCCTCCCCAGGAATGAAGATTGTGTAAAGCTTTGATTAAGTTTAAGGAGGATTTGATCAAACCGTACCGGCAGAAATAAATCTGTAAATGGGTCAGTTGATGAAAATGGAGCCACATTATTGCAATGCAAGATCCTTCTCTTTAGTATATGCACCACTACATCTTATACACATAAAAAGGGCAGAGACTGAAGCATGACAACACAATGCTGCTTTTGTCATTTCTGCAGAAAAGCAAGATGGATTCTGTAAGGTGAACACAGACTACAAGATGTAGTAACATAACAAATCCAATCATCATGTTCCTCATGCAGTGACATGCGGTGAAGATGAAGAGGAGTGAGGCAGCGGTGGTGGCTCCTCAGGGAGTTGTGAAAGGATGCCGGGTTCAGCTTGCAGCCTCCGCCTCATGCGGGCCTGGCTTGGGCAGCAGAAGTTGTTTTCCAAGGCACCAATGTGTTTGTGCAAAACATCAACAAGAGGGAGAAGCTCCTGCTGCTTTCGGGTCTGCCACTAATTCAGCGAGTTCAAAGACGGGAAGAGAGTCCGGAGGCTCCGCTGCCCCCGTTGCTCCTTCTATTGGCAAAGCAGCAGCCACAGGTGCCCCAGGCTGGACCCCGGTGTGCCAGTCTACCCCGCGCCCCCGGGCACGACTGGCAGTGGCTGCTCTGCCCTCCCCCTTCCTGGCAGCCCAGCTCCCCTCGCTGGCTGTGAGTGGTGCCTGCTAGCCTTTCTCAGGCTCCAGAGTGGCTCCCGCTTCCTCCTCTTCCCCCCCACAAGAGGCAGCGCAGATCCTGCATTCTGCTTAAAAAGCCTCCAGAGAGAAACTCGGTGAGCGTGGAGATTGCCTGGCAGGGACGGTGACAGAAGGGGCTCCGGATGCCTGTGCCATCTTCCGCCTGTCTTCCGGGACTCGCCCAGCCCGGTGTGTGGCACTTTAAAGTGCATGCCACTGCCCCGGCCATACAACGGGCTGTATGGCCGGGGCCGGGGTGGCAGCATGCACTTTAAAATGCCAGCACACCTCCCGGCCATAAAGCATGACATGTTTCACTCTATGGCGGGGTGAGGTGGCATGCACTTTAAAGTGCCGGTGTACCTTCTGGCCATTCAGCAGGTCCTGCTGGATTAGGTTTACGGTTCTTACGTTGTTTTTGCATTGTTTGTTGATGGCGCGCTTCTGTCGGCACTCTTTTGTCGGCGTGCCTATGTGGGCGCGATTTCAACATTGCGGTTTTCCCGCCATGGTTTTGTCAGTGCTCTTTTATCATGCACGCATTTGTTGGTGAACCAATGCCGCCGCCCCAGCCATACAACTGGACCCGCTGTATGGCCGGAAGCTAGCTGCTTTAAAAAATAAAATTAAAAAAATAAATAAAAAAGTGCCAGCCTACGTGCCAGCAGAGGCAAGTAACACACACACACACACACACAAATTACTTATAATAAAACAAATTACAATTACTTACAAATAATTTTGAATTCCTTCCCCCTTGCCCCTCCCTCGGACCCACATACCTTTTCCAGCTGTGTCAGAAGATTTCAACTCTCCTCTTGTCCACCATGATGAAAATGTAAAAAGAAAAAGGCAACTTGCTGCTGCCAGAGCAGGAGGCGAGAGAACCACGTGCCTCCTTTGCATAAGGAATTTTTCACCTTTTAGCCCTTGCTTAATTCTGAGCAAGGGTTAAAAGGCAAAAAATTCCTTATGCAAAGGAGGCACGTAGTTCTCTCGCCTCCCCCTGCAGTTAGCACTAAGCCGAGTCATCCACTGTGACTCTGGTAGCAACTACCTTAGCCTTTTTCCTTTTAATTTTTCTTTTCTTTTCATCATGACACTGATGAGGCCCCGCCTCCCCTGACTGCACGTCCCTGTTATTATGTATAAGTATGTTTTATATCACAAAACTTGGATTCATGTCTGTACTTTTGTACTGAATGTGCAATTTTAAAAATAGCATCAGTGGGAAAGTACTAAAGCATGGGAGTCTAAGGAGGGTTTTGGGGAGGGCCAAATAATGAGCAGCTGTCTAATATAATGTCATGATGGAAACACTGGTCTTTATATATTTGCATTCAATGTCATAATGCAGATACAAGAAGGAAGAGCTTGAAGATGATACCACAATGCATATTTTCTCAGTGTGAGATGCCTATGGAAGGATAGTTTCAATGGGGGATTTTGTCCCAATACAAATTCCAATTTAAGGATTTTTTTGCCAAGAAGTATGGCAAGGAGGAAAGGTGTTCCCATCGCATATGTTGTGATGAGACTAGTCAGTAACCATCTCCAACTGTCCTACTTGCATATTTTTAAACTGATGCATTAAATACAAACATATATTTTATTCTGCAATTACTCCCTACATTTGGGCTTTAGGAACAGACAAATTTATGATGCAATTAATATATTGTTTCTTTCTAAGTCATGTCTACTGGGAAAGGATATCTGCCTTCTTTGACACTTCTCATTTGAGGAAAAAAATATTTACAATCATAGTTGCAGTGTATGATTTCGGTAAAATATAATGGACCAGCAAGACATTTGTTTATGCTTTTTAAAACAAGGCAATTCATAATAGGGCATCCTATCCTCTTCAGAACAGTTTCAAAAACTTAGAAACACTTAGTCTATTTTTTATTATCCCAGCATTCAGCAATGCTGCATGCCGTTTCGCTACCCTATCAACCAGTATGGTATCTAAAAGAATATGTATACAAATTCTAAACTTGGAGAAAGTAACTGAAAGGGGCATACTATGCAGTATTTCCTTTACCTGTCTGATCTTCAAGGAAGAAGAATTTAGATGAAACTTCTCAAGATTTCAAGTAGAAAAATGTGAAGTTGTAGAACTATACCGACTGGAATGTAAATGCATCAGTATCTTGTCATTTTTCAATCACTAAATCTTGACAGTTCTATAATACATGACATAAAACAGACATCACCATGTACATAAAGGCCAGTGAAGAGTATATTTCATTTTTTTTTACTTCTTGCCTACATACAATTTGTTTAGGTATTGGTGTTGATGAAACACTTCCCTTCCCTAAAGTTTTTTCCTTACAAATTTGCTTTAAAATATATTTCCAAAATCAAACTTGCTCTGTTAGATCTGTTTTCTAATTTAACAAACATTAACCCAACAATTTAAACTGTGCTGCTAAACTATTAAAACTAGTTTCAGATTAGCTCTTAATGCACTGACTTTTCCCCCCACAAATACAGTGATTTATTATTTACTGCTTATTCAATTTATTCTCTGCCTTTCTAATGCAGTGAATATTCAAGATTACTTGAGTTGTCACAAGCCATAGCCTGGAGTAGGAAACATGTAGCCCTCTATGTATTGCTACATTTTCTACATGTTCAATTGCATTTGTAGTTCAGCGGTATCTGTGGAGCATGGGTTTGCATGCTTTCCTAAGCTTGGTAACTAAAATTGTATGTGTATATACACATATGTATGCATGTTCATAGAATAACATTTCATAAAATACAGCAAACAAAACATAATAAAACTAAAATATTAGAAAATAAACATGACTTAGAAAATGGAAAAATATCTTCCAGGGCTTTTAGGGTAGATTGTTCAAAAAGCATGGAAAATCATATGCAAGCAAGTTCATACAGTAATTATCCAATCTTCAGTGAAGTCCCATCTCAAAATACAGGTTTCAAAGTTAATTAATTAAGGTAATAACCAACTGTCAGATTTGTATCAACTTTTTTAAAAAATATATTCTTTCCACTGCTTTCAGATTTTACAATGTTTGATCCATCTGAAAGAAAGAAAAAGCTAGAAATTTTATGACTTTGCTATACTCTAACCCTAACCTGAAGCATGGTAGCAACTAAATTATCTATTACTCAAGTTGCAGTTCAAATTATTTTAGTTATTTTAAGTTTAAAAAAAAACTTCCACAGTCTTTCTACTGGTAAAGTATAAACTTTTCCATCAAATTTTGGATGAGGCTTTGCATGGCGATAACATTCATAGAGTTTGTCCATGACCTCTGATAGTGTCAGAATGGGTGGGTGCATCCATTCTGATTCTCCTAGATATCTTGACAGTATTTGATACTATCATTCATGGTATCCTTTTAAACCAACTTCAGGGATTGGAAGTGGAGAGCATATTCTTCTCTTTGCTTTGTGGTTCGTTTCAGTTCCTGTGGGGAGCGATGAAGGTCAAACCTGCTTACTTGTGGGGTGCCTCACCTCTCCTGTTTAACATCTACATAAACCTCTGGTTTTCTCAGTTTATTTGTCAGTACAAAATTGTATCAATTGTCCATTTCTTCAAATACACAAAAAATAAAGAATTTGCATGTATTGTGAATACTTTTGTTTTATATGATTCACTGAGAGCGGTATCAGACAGTGGCTGTCTTAATTAATAAGGGTTTCTTTCAACCCCTCCCCCAACATCCCTACAAATTCAGTCACAATTTGCCCATGTTTGGGATGTATTGTGGAGTGGGATACAAATTTCAGCAAGTCAAAATTATGAAGGATAATAGGTTAGGGTCAGGGGTGGGTTGCAGACGGTATGCCCTGGTATGGGCATACTGGAGTCTGCCTGGAGCACCAGGTACTGTTCCGGTATGGTGCTCCAGAGGGCCGGCCGGCCGGCCCATGCTACTTACCTGTCTTTAAAGTCTTTGGTGCTTCCGCGCACGCACACAGCATGTACAGCGCCTGCGTGATGCTCCGCCGATCAGAGTATTGCGGAGGTGTCGCTGGATGGTAAGACACATGTGTGTGCTGTGTGCGTGTGCATACGCTCTGTGTGCATCCATGTGGATGACGCTCGGCCCGTCCCAACCGTACCGGTTGGAATGGGATCTGGAACCCACCATTGGTCAGTGTGCCTCTTAAAAAAGACCACAGCCAGTTATCTTTAATAAAGAGATTTGGTCTCTTTCTTGGCAAGGATCCTCACAGATCCTCCCTGCTCTCCTCTCTTGCTCTAGTCATTGGGTACAGGGGCTGGGGGGCCTCAGTCAGCAGCAGCATCTGACTGCTTCAGCTATTCAGGTGGTGGCAATGTTTCATCAGCCTGAGGTGATTCTTGGCTTTGTGCCTCATGTGGCTGACATTCCACAGAACCTGCTGGAGCAGTTTCCTCAAATTCAGGGCCAATGGCTGGGTCCTGAACCAAGACAGAGAAAAATAAGTGATAAGAGGTCATTCACAGTAATAGTGATAAATAATAGTTTAGTTGTATTGTCATAAAGGCAAAAAGGTTAGTTTATCCTTTGTGGCTAAACGCAAATGGAACAATTAGTTTTTGTGCTTATAAAAAGCAGACATAATTTTTCAAGCTATTTCAAGATATTCCTTCAGGCAGGATTTTTGTCATTGATTTTAAAATACTGGTCTTGCAACAAATACAATGTCTATTACACAATGCATGTAATTGTAAGTATTATCATACAAAATTATCTATTATTTTTTAAACAATAATATATGACGAGTAAGTTTTCTGATAATTATTCACATGCAAGACGTGTACTTCCAATAAACGTAAATTAATAAAACCACTTTGTATTTCTCTCTGGTATGTTGTTCTGACAACAATATTGTTCAAATTTCCTTGAGGCTAGAATATGTTGAAACACAATCTAAATCAGCTGCCTGTAGCAATGAACTCTTTAGAACAATTGAAAAGTTTTATATTAATGTATGTTTTACTGACTCATTAAAAAAATCCATAACACATTTGGGACTTTACTTCTTCCTATCCAGCCTAACAATTATAAGTTGTGCATGAAGAATATATTGTTCATCTAGAAATATTAGAAAAGGGTAATAGCCTTATTTGTACAGGACCAAATCTGCTAGCAGAATGGAATTAATAATGGTGGAAAAATTTTAAGTCCAGCAGTAACAAACGAATCCCTAAACATTAATATTCTTGGCAGGAAATAACTGCATGAAGAACAATTTTAAAAAGCAAAGCTAGGGCTGGGTGAATTTACCTCAAATCAATGCATTTTATAGAATATAATATATGACTACTTCCCATCCACCCAAAAATAGAAACTTCTTTGGCTAAATCAACTCAAACCATTTGGGAATATATTGTAAATACAAATAGAATTCCACATACATTATATATGAATCACTCAGGTCAAAACAGTATGTTTAACTTGATAAGGAAAAGAATTCATAAATTATAAAGACATTTTAACCTTAATCGTCATGAGGACCATCTAGTTTGGTTTGGTTCCCTTTAAAACAGTTTTTATCAGCCTGGTGCTTTCCAGTAGTGTTGGGACTCCAATGACCAGAATTTCCAATTAGCAGATAAAGGTGTGCAGAAAAGCTAAAACTGGTCCTCCAAAACATTTAATAAGTATTAGGTGCTATGAATAAGCTGAAAAGAAACTGGTGTATTGGGTTAAGGAAGCCTCCTTTAAAGAAATATCCACACACACAAAAAAATCCCTACAAAACATGCTGCTGTTTGTTGTAAATAAACTATTTACAATATTTTTTACCTTAACCTTTATAGGGGTAAATGTGCCAACTTATTTAAGGTTTCAGTCACTAATACCCAAGTATCAATTCAATATAGGCCTTCTATGTATTGTATGTTTAAAGTGTAACTGAAAATAGTTGAAAATATGTATGTATGTACATATGTATGTACCAGGGGTGGGTTTCTCGCCCCGTTCCAACCGAACCGGTTGGAACGGGGCCGGCGGCATCCTCGTGCACGCGCGCAGTGCACGCATGCGTACTAGTGCCTGTGCGATGCTCCAGCTGCTCCTGGAGGATCGCGCAGGTGCTGTATGCTTTCTGCGCATGCGTGGAAGCGCAGAACTCATCAAAACCGGGTAAGAAACGCGGGCGGGTGGGTGGATCCTTCGGCGTTCCCGGAAGTTACTTACTTCCGGTTCGCCGACCAACCGGTTCGCGGGGACCGCCGCGAACCGCCTGAAACCCACCCCTGGTATGTACATATGTATGTATGTATGTATGTATGTATGTGTATATGTATATGTATATTTACAAATCTAATAGATATATATATATACATACATACATACATACATACATACATACACATACATACATACATACATAATACAATTTCCACAGAGATGTTTGAATTTTTTGTAAAAATAAAAGATACATTTGACTTATTACAAATATATATTATTATAAGAAAAAATAAATACATATCTTATAAGTCTTATAAATGTGTTTATTTGCCTACAGACTGCAACACAGTCAGAATTACAGAACAGAGAAGATCAGTCACTTATTTTGATTGACATCATGATCCCACAGCTACCACTGGGATAATTTTTAGATACAAAATAAGCTACTAACAAGCACAGCTCAATAACGAAATATCTTCTTTCAACCAATGTCAGTTACTGCCTAAAAGAATATGAAATGTCTTATTATTTTGATTCAATTTAATTTACATATCTGCTGCCGTCAGATTAATAGGACCTTCAATTACCAAACAGTCCTACTGAATTGTACTTTAAAAAAATAATTTCTTAATTAGAAATCAATTATACTATGTTAATGACAAAAAAGTCTCGACTCCAAGAGATCTGTTTAACTAGCAAAAATATGAGTAATATGAACTGCTCTTTTCTATTACCTCCCCTTTGTGGTTGCCTTATAGTACATTCACACAAGGTGAAAGAGGGAGAGGTGGACAGAGAGAAAGAGATTATGCATATATACATAGACAGTCACTACAGTACTTCTGTATCTGACATTCCCTTCACATTCCCAGTTACATCTGTTGGTTACAAAACAGATTATATATCTTACAATTGATAAATGTATCTTAGCAGACATTTTTATGCATTAGTACCCAATTTATCATATTCCTGACTTCAATGTAAATCTAATAGGCTTTGCAACCAACAGCCTTCTGTGTATCTGCCTTCTGCTAAATTAGTGCATGCTAGAACTTCAGTCCTTCCCAGAAGACATTCAAAGTCACATTCTTTATAAAAACCAAAATGTTTACTGCAGATTCTACGTTGCCATTTTTCCATAAATTTCTTTTCTTTCCCATGTCAAAATCAAAAAGTAATCAAAAATAACCATCCTGCAAACCCAAGATAGATAACTAGAGTGAGTCAGCCTGGGAGCAAAGGTATTTGAGATAAAACAATTTTAAATTATTTTCAAAGTTGTAGCAAGGTGGGTGCTGCATGTTCTTTTAAGAGAACTATTCAATAAGGTGAGAACTAGAAAACCTACCATTGTATCATGCCCCATAGATCTGATAGCAGAAGAATAGTAAAACTAATCTCATTGTCAAGTTGTGATTCATTTATCAGTTTCTGCTACTACGGGGATGAAACATGAAATCCAGCATTTTCCTCAGGGATGCATCAATCAAAGATAGTTAACTGAGGACTAGCAGGGACATCCACAGTGGGAAACCAAAAAGGACAAGTTGTAAATATGACCATTCATCAAAGTCCTACTCCATTCTTCATGCATAGTACGTTGACATATATAAACAGAATTGGGGGGGGGATGTTGATTATGCAGTCAAACCTGCTTTTTTTGTTTCCACCTACTCCAAATGCATCTAAGTGGTCAAATTTAAAGGCTGCTCTTGCTTCACCAAACCTGTACACCTCATAGCATAAGTTATTTAATAAATTGATTTTTTCAGTCCCTTCATAACTGGCACATCAGAAGATATATTTAACCCTACCTCGTCCTGTTGATTTGGGGATTTATTTGCATAAACTGACTAATTGGCATCTGTTATCCTAACAGAGGAAAAGCCAGAAAGAAAAAAAGTTGATCTGTGTCAGAGCATTGCTTCCACACACAAATAAATACATAATCAAGTGATTTTTCTAACTAATCATTCAAAGCCGGCCAAAAGGATTCAGAAGGAAAATTATATTTGACCTATAGAAGACCCATGACATTAGACTATTCAGCCACAATTTCATGGGAGGGCAAACTGTTTTGTTTTTTTAATTTGGTGAGTAAACAAGGGCAAACACAGTTTGTTGATTGGTGGGCTAATGTTCAAGGCCTGTATCAAAATTTGTATCATAGATTTAATTACTAGAGAATGATCCTCAAATGTTCCTTTGAAAGCTCCTTTGATAGACCTAAAATAGGTCTATTTTACAGTACATTTAAGAAAAGTAGTTATGTAATATTAAAACAGATCTATTTGTCATGCCTTAAATACTGTTGGAGACTGGTGTATAGAAACAAGTTTTAATGAACCTTTATATACTTTTTGCAAAAAAAAATGCAGTTAAGTTTTGTTATTTGAATAGTTAGAAAAACTACTTGAATAGTAGAAAAAAGTGAGTATTTGCAATCATGGAACAAGAGATAATTTAGTAATTGTACTTACATTTGGTGCAAAGGAAAACATAACCTTATTTCTATTTTTTCCATTTAATTCTTTGTTTCTGACTTCCTTCCTTCCTTCCTCCCTCCCTTCCTTCTGCTTTTTATTAGTTTGGGTTAGTTTTTATGTGTTTTGTAAAACTTTAGTCAAAAATATATATTTTAAAAAATCTAATCGACAATAATCATGCAAACACTACTGCTTATAACAGCTTTAGCCAGCCTTGGTTCCTCCACATGCTTTGGACCTAAACTCTACCTATCATTTTACCTGACTGAGAACTATACATCTATAGAGAACATTTGACTAGGGAAAGCTGCTTTATTTACCAATGGTGATGTAAGAACATGAATTAAGAAGTTCCAGAATTAAGATGTACAGTCTGTGAAAGAATTCACTGTTTTTGTCTATAAAACTGGGGAAATACTGCCTAGACACATTGCCAGTAGGGCTATATATTTGGTGGGGAAATAAATATCAACAAAAATATCAGTTTTGGCATTAGCACTCAAACTCACACAGAGAATGGGTATATTATAAGTTTTCATAGGATAATGAATAGATTTGCTGTTCTGTTGCAATGCATAATGTAAAGTAATAATTTCAACATAGGGTTATTTCTGTCTGGGCCAAGAGAAGGAAGAGACTTGTGACTTGTTCTACTGTTAACAAGAAAAACAAGATGCTAAATTTGATGAGTATGACACATTTTCTCATACATTATGCCCTCTAAAGATATGACACAAAAAATAATAGAAATGTTTATAATCTGTCCCAGCCAACTGCTGTGCCTCTTATAGTCTTATAGTCTTATAGTCATATAAGATTTCGCTAGCAATACAAATATGATATATCAGAGTTCCTAGCAGATAGAGTTTTACAAATGTTTAGCATCAGGGTGTTGATGAGATAGAAATGGGAACATTCACAAACCCACAAGCAAGTGGTTGGAATCTTGAAAACATGCCAACATGATAAAATATCAGATTTTCAAGAAGTAAAATCAGCAGTCAGCGTGTGGAAGGAAGATGCTTTCAGAACTAAAGCATATATTACAGAAAATGTTTTCCTGTTTCTGTCTTTATTTTTATATTGCTGGATGCTGTGGTAAACTCAAACTTTTTTTCTACCACAATAAAGTCCAATAGGTGACATTGACTAATATTTCTGACTTTCAGTGTGTTCTTATTGAATGTGATTTCTTTTCACATACAGAAGAACATAAAATGCTTATTTCTTATCAATCAAAAATGGTATAGGTATTTATATTTAATTTGGTACATAATTAGAAATGGGACATTGTAAAATATTGTAAAATATAAATATCAGACTAACTAAAAGAATGATGGCTATTAAACACCAAATCAACCACTGATGATTGTTTGAGAGAAAATGAAATGATTCATTTCAAACATTTATATCTCTCCTAGATATAATTCTATAATTAGAGTTGGGTTCTAATTCCTAAAAAAAAAACATGCCTATTGTAATATTAAAGAATTCCATGAATTATGCATCAGTAGTAAGTAACAGCATCTCTGCTGAGCAATTTTTTAAAACTACAAAGTAGCATTAATTACATGCACTAGAAGATGCAAATTGTTAACCTATTAGATGCTAATGACCCAAAATAATTACTTTAGGAAGACATTGGAATATTGTTGTGATTCCCTGATTGTATTAAATACTTTATGATTCTGCTATCTGCTACACTATATTAAAGATCCTGTATTAAATATCAAAGATCACAAGATATTATATGGAGTAGATTATAATAGATCCAATAGATTGATTGTTGTAAAAATACATATAGGTATTACATAGATAGATAAAGAAATTCCTTCAAAGGAGGAGCCAACGTCGTGACAACACAACATGCAGTCTTGATAGTCCAAGACTGCCACTGACATGTTTGCCACTGGACGGTCCAGCTGGACCTAAACCGTCCCATAGAGATAGTGAACAGGAAGATAAAGCCGTGCTGATCTCAGGGACATTGCAAAGTCCCTGATTGATCCAAGGGAAGCGCTTCAAGCAGGCAGCAAACAGGCAGCCCCAAGCTGACAAAGTCGGAGACTGCTCCGGAAGGAAGGAAGTGAAAGTGTGTCCATCAAGTGAGGTTTTTTTTTTCTATTTTGAGAAAAATTGCCCAAAGAAACTTTTTTTAAAAAGATATTAGTCCTTTAAGTAAAAGAATAAAATGGCAAATTTAATTCTTATTGGACTGCCTTGGAAAGTTTTTGTTTTTCTTGTAATGACATTTTGTGGATTGAAGTGACCATAATGTAATGTTTCCTGTTTCTCCACTTGAAGTGAATGGATTGATTTTTTTCCCCTCTATTTTTGTCACTATTTTTTGGCTTGATTTAAAACACTCTTTTTTATTTTAACAAATTCTTCCTACCTTTTGTTATTAAATTCCACCAAAGACAAAGATCTTTGTTTTCCATAAGCTGGAGACAAGTATGAAAAAGTGGAATCTGCCACTCGGAAGTCAGAGTCTTTTTTTGAAACAATGTATCCTTTGTTCATTCCTCTTTGATCTTATTGACTTTGTAACTGAAGGGTTTGCAACTTGCTTACAAAACCTGATAAATAGCCAAGGGCACAAATTGGTTTTTGCAGGTGATTTTGGAAAATATTTTGGCAAGGGAAGGAAAAGGAAAGAAAAAGATAGAAACCTTCTCTTTTGAAGAGTACAAAAGAACTTGTGTTTATGTCAACAATATATATATACACATACATACACACACACACACACACACACACACACACACAAGAGGCTTGGAAGGTTAGAGTGGCAGTGGCTATCAGACTCCTTTTTTCTTTTTCTCTCCTTTTTTTTGGAAAAATTGATCAATATGCAAATGAGGAAACCTTAAAATTTCAAAATATCCTGGCTGGAATTCAAAATATTTTGTAAGAATTTGGGAGATTTGAGAAGAACTTGGATAGACTATTGTTTCTCACAGCAAAAGATGATGAGGTTGGAGCCCCAAAAATTAAAGAAGAGAATGAAAATATAGAAGATAAAGACAAGACAATAGATGAACCTTTTTATGGAGCAAATATGGGTGAAAGTGGAAAGAAGGGAAGATGGAAAAGTGAATTTGACAATTTGGAGCTTTATCCCAGATTTCAAGATACAAGAGGGAAAAAAAGGGTGATAATAATTAAGAAGAGAAACCTTTTCAGAAATAATCCTGACAACCAAAGACTAGCTAATTTTAATAACAATTCAAGAGCAACGAGATTATATGAGAGATTTTTTAAGCAATAAAGTGCGGAGAGAAGTTTATAAAAACTTTATAAAAAAGATGAAAGGAAAATTGACAAAACAACTGGCAATAGAGATAAGACTGTTTTGTCACTGGAAAGATACAGGTTGATAATGAAAGTTAATGATAAAAAGTTAGTTAATTTTTGGTGATTAATAAGTAGGAATTTCAGTATTTTGTAGATTGTTTTAGATTGTTATTAAATGTCTATTCGTTAACATATAATTAACTACGACAACAATAATGAAATGATAATCTTAACTAGTATAAGTAACTTGGTTATAAATTATAAATTGGGACTTGGCAAAAAAAGCTATAAATTTTATTAATACATTTTTCTTCAGATCTTGCTATAAAAGTATAACTTCTTTGGGTCTGAAGAGAGGAGATGTGATATAAGTAGTAAATAATTTTTTGTTAACCACAACAATAACAAGGAAATGTTAATGGATATTTTTGGTGATTAATAAGTAAGAATGTTAGTATTTTGTAGATTGTTTTAGATTGTTATTAAATGTTCATTCATTAACATATAATTAACTATGATAACAACAATGAAACGATAACCTTAATTAGTAAAAATAATTTGGATATATATTGTAAATTGGGACCTAGGGAAAAGACCTATAAATTTTATTAATATATTTTTGTTTAGATCTTATTATAAAGGTATAATTTCATTTGGGCCTGAGGAGAGAGAGGTGATATAAATAGTAAATAATTCTTAGTTAACTACAATAATAAAAAGGAAATGTTAATGGATAATGTTTAATGATATATGCATGTGTTGTATTGGTAAAAGCAAAATGGATATAAGCTTTAAATAGTGAGTTGGGAGGGGGGAAAGGGGGGAAATGCTTAGATATCTTATTAATTGATTTTGTTTCAGAATATGTTATAAAGGCATAATATTATTGGAGGTTTATTGAAATTGCGAATGAATGCCAGTAGGTGGTTGTGTCTTTAAATAAAATTGATTTCAGATAAAAGCACATTTAAATAATTGTAGTTAAATGAGAATTGTGGTACATTGATAGTAAAATATAAATATTTTTGATTTAAAATGTACAATTCAATATGAATGAATTATATGCAATGAGTGTGGAAGAAATGCACGAAATGTATTTGTAACCACGCTTTCTACAAGATGTAATGAAGGATGATTCTTTTTTTGTGTGTTTTTTGTTTAACTAAAACAATAAAAAACTTTTTAAAAAAAGAAATTCCTTCATTTAAAGTATAGATAGCAAAAAAAGAAAAAGTTGGGGGAGGGTCAGATTGCACAGATGGCAGTACAACAAAATATATAAGAATTGTATGTTTTGCATGCAAATGTACATATGCACAAACATACAAACATGTACATGTGTTTCTCCTAAAATAAAAATTGATGTGGAGTAGAACTTGGAAGTGCATCAGTTTAATTCATCTAGTACTGAGCAACATATAGGTAGCCAAAATAGTATCTCATTTGGTATAGGAATAAAACATTGGCCTAGAAATAACACATAGCAAATACAAAGAAGGTAAAGCATTTATTTATTTATTTATTTATTTATTTATTTATTTATTTATTTATTTATTCATTTATTCATTTATTCATTTATTTATTTATTTATTTATTTATTTATTTATTTATTTATTTATTTATTTATTTATTTATTTATTATTCGTTGGCTCAATGCAAGGCCATTATATTTGTAGTGTATTTATGTATGAATGTAAAATAGGCATTGGTTAAAGTGATATAATTGACATAGGAATACTACTTGCTGTTACCCAAAGAATTCTACAGAATAAACTTCTGTATAGAAATGCATATGATTGAACTGCTAGTAATACAATGGGTTGGATGGTATTTATTTTCATTATAGAAATGTGTTTGTGCATGTGTGCATTTATAAAGGAAGTACTAGCAACTTTTTAATACAAGGAATGTACATATTTATCTATGCATAGTTGATGGATTGCTGGTTGCTGCCACAATCTCTTTGATGCAAATGGGCTGACACTTTCAGTTTGTTTTTTTTCCTTTGGGCAATTATGAAAATCTCTACTTTGCCAAGAGATTTTAATACTACAAATTATCTAATGTGGTCCATGCCAATTTCACATTCAGTCAAATCAGTAATTTGTTCTGTTCTGTTTCCAAATCAGACTACCATTTGAAAAACAAAATTCAGGAATCTGTAACTCCTATGATTTATTTTGCCTGAAATCTTCCCTGTATCCTTTTAGGTGGAATCCAAAACCCAGATAAATTAATACATACACTAGTTCCAATACATACAATTTCTGTTTTTAATCATTAGAACTATCCATTCCAAAACATAATTACTTTCAGAAGGCCTTTACCAAATACTTTTCGGTAGTCTTGGGATATAAGGATTCATGTTAAAGTATACTATCAAATGTTAATTTTGACATTAAAAGGATGTAAACTGTTAAGTCCTCACTTTTACGACCGCCAAGTGTCCATCAAAGATAGGAGCAATCCTATTGGCTCTGATGCAACACCCAGCAGGAGAATTGCGGAACTTTAATTAGATATTCCTCTGACAGCTCAGGTATAAAAATCTGTCAGAGGAACTGCTCTCACTGTTAGTTACTGGTGCTGTTAATAACGTTTGTTGGCTTAAACTGATTCCTGTCTCCTTAGTGCTCAAAATAAAACACTGGCAATGAAGTGGGATTTTTCTGTTAAAGAAGCCACCTTGATCCACCTCTGAGCATTCAGAATCAGTAAAAACTGTTCCTGACAATAATGGCAGCTGTTTCCCAGTTCGCAGCATTCGTTCCAGGGCAGGAGTCATGGGAGGCATTCATTGAAAGATTTGAATACTATTTGCAGGTGAACAGTTACACAGAAATTTCTGATGAAAGGAAGTGGAGGGGGTGGGTTTCTAAGCTTCTGTGGGCCAGAATTGTTTTCTACAGCCAGGGCTCTGGCAGCTCCCAGAGCAGTGTATGCCATTCCATGGGAGGCGCTGATTAAAAAATTAAAGGGCCACTATGCACTGACCCCTTTGTGTATAGCTAGATGCCACCTGTTCCATCAGTGTACTAAACGAGAAGGCGAGTCAGTCAGTCAGTATATGGCTATGCTGAGAACTGAGGCCATCCATTGTGATTTTACTGATTTGGATGAAGCCTTGTTGGAACAATTAGTATGCGGGGTTCATGATTTGTGTTTATAGTGCCATTTATTGGCCTGCTCTGAATTAACCTGCAGGTGGAGATTGAAGAGGCTACAGCCGCAGAAATTTCCAATCACTCTGCAGCTGAAATACAGCATTACCAGATGACCCTCAGCCAAGTGCCTATTTCCCCCTCCATTAATCAACAGAAGTATGAGGAGGGGGATGACTTTGAGGAGGAGGAGGAGATAAGCCGCCTCAGAGTGGGTCAGCCAAGGCGAGACAAATGATCTCTGAAATTACCTCAGACTGGGTGTTTCGACTGTGGCGGGAAACATTTGAGATCATCTTGATTGATTGATTGATTGATTGAGAGTTTATTTATATGCCGCCCTTTTCCCTGGGGGGACTCAGGGCGGCTTACAACTCAAAGGGGGGGGAAACAAACATTTAACACGTAAAACAGTACATAATTAAAAGCACAACATTCATACCATTCGGGTGGGTTACAGTCTTTAGCCCCAGGCCTGACGGGATAGCCAGATTTTAAGGGCTGTGCGGAAAGTCTGGTGGGTGGTGAGGGTACGAATCTCTACGGGGAGATCGTTCCATAGGGTCGGAGCTGCCACCGAGAAGGCTCTCCTCCGCGTAGTTGCCAGTCGGCATTGACCGGCAGATGGAACTCGGAGGAGGCCTAATCTATGGGATCTAATTGGTCGCGTGGAGGTGATTGGCAGTAGGCGGTCTCTCAAGTACCCAGATCCACTACCATGAAGGGCTTTATGGGTGACAAGTAGCACCTTGAAGCGTATCCGGAGATCGACAGGTAGCCAGTGCAGCTCGCGGAGGATTTATGTCTTGCAAATTTAAAGGGGCCACTTGCCTCTGCTGAGAGAAGAAGGGGCATCTGGCATAAGTTTGCTGAGTGACCTACCTTCAGCTGACCTGATGACAACCATGACCATTCGTGTCCTGAATAGAGGGATGAATAGACTCAGAGAGGACTACGTCACTGCTAGTAATGGCCAAGACCAAACTGATAGCAGCCCAACTGATGGGAAGACAGGTCTAAAGAAGATGTATTTAAATGTTCTTATTGAAGGGGCTCCATGTAACATGGAAATATACATGGGGGTCTACCAAGTCCATAATTGCCTGCAGCATCCTTAAAGCATTAATTCCCTCTATACAACTAAGCAGACTAACCAATTGTCAATGTAAATTAAGGGACTATTATAGGGTAATCCTATAAAAAATTTAGGCTGTGGAACATGCATCCTTTATTGTAAATGTGTTTTTATTTTCCATTTTCATTTCGTACAGTCACATATATACTGTGCATAACTGGGGCCATATAACATTAAATAATAAACACAGCCATTCCTCTTGTGAACAATACCCCCCAAAATAGAAACCCAATGTACCTCTTCGACCCTCCATACACCCTTTCTTTCGCCCCTCTCCAACTTTCCATCTTCCCTCCAACATTCCCCTCTACCCTACTTCCCCTCCCCCTCTACCACTGCTCTCTCCCAGTACACTCCCTCCCTTCCTTCTCACCCTCCCTCCCATCCTCTCTCCCACCCTCTCTACCCCTCTTTCTTCTATCCCTCTACTCCTCCCTTCGGTGTATTTCTACTATCTATTAATATATTCAGCTTGTCCTATTTTTACAGTGAAATTAAAGAGCAACAGTATACAAGTGCAGTCACGTTACTTTAAAATCTAACACATACTATATATCCCCCTCCCCCCTAACACCCCACCTCCCTTCCCCCCCCCTGACTTCCCAGAGCCCATACACAGTATAGGTTTTTAACAAATACAGTCTAAAATATATTAAGACAAAGGAAATTAAAAAAAGAAGTTAATAACATCTCTGCATTAAACTCAGCTTCTTCCTGTTGCACTAACTTTAAGCAGTTTAGATTATTCCTAATCTTAAGCATAGGCTATCTGTAATTTCTTAGTCCCGTATTTGTTTTGTATATAGTCAATCCATTTTTTCCAGTCTCGTTTATATCTCTCATTTGAATGGTCTTTAAGATATGCCGATATTTTAGCCATCTCGGCTAGGTTTGTAACTTTCAATGTCCATTCTTGAGTTGTAGGCAAGTCTTCCGTCTTCCAGTATTGCGCCACCAACAGTCTTGCTGCCATTATTAAGTGCAGAACCAAATTAGTCTCTACCGCTGTAAATTCAGTACATATACCTAGTAAGAATAACTGAGGAGTAAACTTTATCCTTCTTTTAAAAATATTTTGCATAATCCACCACATTTTTATCCAAAATGCCTTAACCTTTTGACAAGTCCACCACATATGAAAATATGTAGCATCGAGAGAACCACATCTCCAACATTTAGGCTGTACATTCAGGGACATAGAAGCCAGCTTTTTAGGATCTAAATGCCATCTATAAAACATCTTATAAAAATTTTCTCTCAGGTTTTGTGCTTGTGTGAATTTCACATTTCTTACCCATATTCTTTCCCATGTGTCCAACATTATTGGTTCTTCAATATTTTGAGACTACTTTGTCATACAATCTTTAACTAGTTCTGTTTCCGAATCCATCTGTATTAGTACATTATATATCCTCTTTATATGCATTAAACTTTGATCTCTTATTTGTTTAAACAAATTATCCTCAATTTGGATAAAACCAGTTTTTTGGTCTATTTTCCACCTGGCCTGTAATTGGCCATACTGGAACCATGTTTGAACTACCTTCTCCTCTTTCAATACCTCTAAAGATTTTAGTTGTAGAACCCCCCTTTCCAAAGTGAGAAGTTGTCTGTAGGTGGTTCTATCCTGTTTTTGTGCTATATTCATATTTTCAATTGCATGTCTAGGAATTGCCCACATGGGTAACTTATTTAGTTTATATTGATATTTTTTCCAAACCCGCAGTAAAGCATTTCTTAAGATATGACTTTTAAAATTCTTATCCAATTTTTTGTTGAATAACAAGTTAGCATGCCAACCATATAACAGATCGTGTCCCTTGATATTCAGTATTCTATCGTTGGTTAAATGGGTCCAATCACTAATTGCGGATAGCACCACTGCATCATAATATAATTTTAGGTTAGGTAATTTCAAGTCTCCTCTCTCGCGTACATCTTGCATTATTTTCATCTTTACCCTCGGCTTCTTTCCTGCCCATACAAATTTGTTGATACCCTTCTGCCATTCTAAAAGATTCGCATCTTTTTTAAGTATAGGTAACATTTGAAAAAGAAATAAAAATTTTGATAAGATGTTCATTTTCACTGCCGCTATCCTACCCAGCAAGGATAAGTGCAATTTCTCCCATTTTTTCATCTCTATCTGTATACTCCGCCAAAGTGGTTCATAATTGTGCTTATATAATTTCCCGTTTGAGGCTAAAATATTAACCCCAAGATATTTGACTTTTTTGACTACCTCACATCCTAGCATCCCTCCTAGTTCTTCCTTTTGTTTAGTATTCATATTTATAGCTAATATTTTGGTTTTTCCTAAATTTATTTTAAAACCAGACACTTGACCATATTGATTAATCGTATTCATTAAAACCATACTAGATTCCTGCGGTTGTTCCAATATTATGACCAAATCATCCGCAAAAGCGCGGACTCTGTATTCTTGCTGCCTAATCTTGATCCCTTTTAGACCATCCAAGCCCCGTATTTTGTTCAACAATACTTCCAAAGTTATAATGAACAATAGTGGGGACAAAGGACAGCCCTGTCTTGTACCTTTCCTGATTTGAAAAGGGTCTGTTAAACTTCCGTTGATGCTGATTTGAGCTGTTTGCTGTTGGTATATTGCTTTGATTGACTGTAAAAAGCTATCTCCTATCTGCATTTTTTGCAATATCTTCAACATAAATTGACAGTTAACTCGATCAATGTTTGATCGAACATGCATCCTTTAAAGGGAAACTGCCCCTAATTATAGTTGCTGATGCCCTAGCTACCTTTTTGGGACTTGAATGGTTTGCAGCTCTGGGCCTTTCTATTGCAGGAGTCCATACCACCAGGAAGACCGATGACTACACCGACCTGGAAAAGGAGTTTGCTGATGTGTTTAGTCTTTAGGTAAATATATGGGGTCGCCAATTTCCTTTAGTTTAGATCCACAGGTTCCTCCCATTAGGCTTAAGGCAAGGAGAGTTTCTTTCTCATTGAGAGCCAAAGTAGACACTGAGATTGATAAGCTACTTGCTCAAGGCATGTTGGAACCTGTGTACTATGCAAAGTTGGAAACCCCTATTGTGCTACCAATAAAGTCAGACGGATCCATTAGGATCTGTGGCGACTATAAGTTGACAATAAATAAGGCATTATAGGCTAACCCTTACCCTGTCCCAGTGGTGCAGCATCTGCTCCATTCCTTGGGACAGGGTTCAATTTTTGCCAAACTCGATTTGACCCAGGCATGCCAACAATTGCCTGTGGATGATGCTACAGCAGATGCCCAGACAATTGTTACCCATAGAGGAGGTTTTTGTTGCCGCTGGCTCCAGTTTGGAATATTCCAAAGTATCATGGAGTGACTGCTCCATGGCATTCCTTGGGTGACTCCCTATTTTGATGACATTTTAATTTCAGCAAACAGTCAAACTGAGCTAAGACACAAACTTAAGAGTGTCTTGACCTGTTTCAGAAGCACAGGGCTTAAACTAAAAAGACAAAAATACCACATAGGAGTAGCTGCAGTGAAGTTTCTGGGGTACTTGATTGATGCTAAGGGAATCCATTCAGCCCCTGACAAAGTGGAGGCCATTAAAATGGCCTCTGTTCCTATAAACAAGTTAGAGCTGTAAGACTTTTTAGGTTTGCTGAACTTCTATGTCTTGTTTTTGCCGCATAAGACTTTGGTTGCCGAGGCTTTGCACAGGCGGCTAGATAGTTCAGCTGCCTGGAATTGGGGCAGCCGTGAAGCAAAGGCATTTATGGCTGTTAAAGCCCTATTAACTTTTTCAGCTGTTCTTATGCAGTATATGGAAGACCTGCCCTTGGTTTTGGCCTGTAATGCCTCTCCCTATGGAGTGCAGTCCTAAGCCACCATTGTCCAACTAGCCAAGAGATTGCAATTGCCTATTTTTCGCGCACTTTATCCAAGGTGGAATGAAATTATAGTCAATTGGATAAAGAGGCATTGGCAGCGGTGGCTGGAATCAAAAGATTCCACAATTACCTTTATGGCCGTTCTTTCCTGCTTCTAACAGACCATAAGCGGCTTTGGGGGATTTTGTTGGAGCACCCGCCAGCCCCGGAGATACTATCTCCGCGTATGTCCCAATGGGCCGATTTTTTGGCCGCCTACTCCTATCGCTTGGAGTACAGACCAGGGAAACAAATGGGACATGTGGATGCATTGAGCCACTGTCTCCCGCCCCTGACAGTACAAGTCCCGGCCCCAGAACCATCTGTATTGATGATAGATAACCTCCAGATAGATGACCTAATGGCATCCGATATTGCCAGCCACTCTAAAAAAGACCCTATTCTTTCCAAAGTGCTAGATTGGGTTCAGAGGGGTTGGCCGGGAAATGGAATGGCTGCTGATTTTCTACTATATTACAGAAGATGGCTTGAATTGTCTATAGTAAGGGATTGCCTACTATGGGGGAGCAGGGTAGTGATGCCCTCGTCACTCCGCCAATCGATCCTTAGTTTCCTCCATGACGGCCACCCAGGCATAATGCGTATGAAGTCTTTGGGGTGCAGCTATGTCTTGTTGCCCAAAATGGATGAAGCTATTATGGAGTGGGTGCTCCGCTGCCAGCCCTGTCAATCCTCCAGGTCTGCACTAGCCACTGCCACTCCCAGGGAGTGGGAGCTGCCCCGCGGCCCCTGTCCCGAATTCATTTGGATTTTGCAGAACCAATTCAAGGCCACATGGTATTGGTAGTAGTGGATGCCTTTTCTAAGTGGGTGGAGTTAATACCCATGCATTCTATTATGGCAGAAGCTACTGTCAGGGCATTACAATGCATGGTTTGCCGGACACCATTGTGTCTGACAATGGGCCGCAGCTAACCTTGGCAGTGTTCCAGGCATTCATGATGAGATCTGGGGTTTGCTGTGTCTTAGTGGCTCCCTACTACCTTGCCACTAATGGCAGGGTGGAGCGGGAAGTGCGCTCAGCTAAGGACGCCCTGGGTATGATGGGGTCTTGAAATTTACCTGATAAACTCAACTGCTGTATGTTAATACAATACATAACTCCCTGCCTAGAGTCAGGAAAAAAGTCAGGCTGAGCTCCTGATGGGCTGACGACTGCTATCTGTACTAGACAGACTGCATCCAACATATGCAGCAGATATACCACAGAAGGGAATGGAAAAAGCCTGGAGTTTTACACCCAGGGACTGGGTGTTCACTAGAAATTATGTTGGGGATCCAAAGTGAGTGCTGGGTGTAATAACAGAGGTTCTTATAGGGTCCAATTAGAGGATGGACTGATGTGGCGGTGCCACATAGATCATCTGCAGTGCCGTGTACAGCCAAAAGTCAATGAACCCACCAGGCTGCCACCGCTGCCTTACCCAGTTCAAGTCACAACCAGCAAGGAAGTCGTTCAACCAACCCTGTTGTCAAGCCAAGTTCAAAATCCTACCACCGCCTACCAACGACAACAAACTGTGTCACAGGAACCACTGCACCAACTTCCCAAAGCATTCTCGGTGAAAGACCTACCTGTGGTGTCCAGACGGCTGACGAATGGGAGGGGTCCAGCCGATGACATTATGACAAAGCCTGCAGCCGATGTCAATCTTGGTCATGTTCCTTCTCCGGCACCAGCACTAGAACTGAGGCATTCGGGGTGGAGCCACAACCGGCCCGCCTACTTAAAAGACTACGCTTGCGAGGTCTGGGAGGAAGGTGTGTTAAGTCCTCACTTTTACGACCACCGGGTATCTGTCAAAGTTAGGAGCAATCCTATTGGCTCTGATGCAACACCCAGCCAGCGGGAGAATTGCAGAGCTCTGATTGGATATTCCTCTGACAGCTCGGGTATAAAAAGCTGTCAGAGGGACCGATCTTGTTGTTAGTTACTGGTCCTGTTAATAGAGTTTGTTGGCTTAAACTGACTCCTGTCTCCTCAGTGCTCAGAATAAAATAGTAATATCATTATATGTGTTATCCCGAAGCTCTTACAAATGTTCATAAATGAATTAGGATATGGATACTGAAGTTTGTTGACAATGCAATTATTTGGAGAGATTAACTTTAAAAAGAGCTCTGAAGACTCTAAAACATTATTTTTCAAATTTGACCATTTTAAGATGTGCAGACACTCCCGATTCTCCAGCCAGCATGCTGACAAAGGATACCAAAAGTATATAGCACTAAAACCATCATAATGCAACGACGAAAAACATTAACATCTGAAGAATAGTCAAAAGATCCACATCTGTACAAGAAGGATCCTCACCCTTTTCAACTGTACTCTATATTCCCATGAGAGAAATGACTAGAATATAATAATAAACATAAAGCATTTTTCCTATAACAGTGGGACATCCCTGACAATCACCACATTAATCAGAGAATTTAAAAGATCACTGTTTAATCAAGATTTGCTCTTATTTAAACATCAAGTAATGTTGTTTTTCTCCTATATCTTCTCAACAAGTAATGTGTTTTGCTCTTGTGTTTACTCAGTTGGATTTTCCTTTTTTCCCCCTTTTTATTTTTTGGTAAATTGATTATTTAAGCCTATGATCATTTTCCATTAAATTGTTGCAGAAATGCCAGAGAGGCATTATGACTTTTTCACTCCAGCTGAGCTAAACCAGAAGGAAATACAGAGTAATTGACCTTGTTGTTCAGTGGATTGTACAGGATTTTGCTACCCACTATTTTATGCCACTCACTTCCCTTCATGCATCTTCTAATGTCATGCCCTTTGTGTGTATATTCTGTCCAATACACTCCACAAAAAGAAAGTAAGAGAAAAACAGGGGGCATTGCAAATACAAAGCATTAAATACACTGAGCCCCTTACACCTAACATTCCAGAGTCAAGCAAAATCTGTACTGTAAATTGGATGTTTAAAATAAAATGTTCCAATTATTGTAATATATTAGAATCCATTAAGAGCCAACACATAAATTTAGGTGGGGGGGAGGGACAATATGCAAATGCTACATTGAACAAATAATTGAAAGCAGAAGTTGGCAAACTTTTCAGTTGGGTAGAAGCAGGAGTATGTTTCCGTTGTGATAAAGAAAGCATCTTTTCCCCCCAAAATGCCAGTATCTCTTGGGAGCATTAAGTTTTGAAGGTTTCCACATTTTAATATAAATTTTATTTATATAAATATTATATATTTTATATAAATGCACTGAAATCTCATATATTCTTGCACTGTTTGATAATTTCTATTATGAAAAGTGCTTCAACTATCTACTTTATCATCATGCTCATGGCTGCTAGGTCCTTACATGAAATCTATATCTGAATGTATAACTTTCAGCAACTATACAATGACCATATTTTCTTAGAAAAAATAAAGGACAAAGTTGAAAGAGGCTGATAAGGATTAAACAATATGTTTATAACTTTGCTTTATTTAATGAAAATTGAGGAGCAAAATTAGGAAAATAAGTAATTAAATAAATCTGAAGAACAGTTTTCTGACATAAAGAACTGCTCTTTGTAATAAATGCATATGGTCACTGTGAGTGGTTCAGCAGTTAAAGACTCTGAGCTTGTCAGCTAGAAAGCTGACGGCCCAGGTACAAGACCCAAACTCTGCATGACAAGGTGATCTCTTGTTCTTGACCTAGCAGTTTGAAAGCTGTAAATGCAAGTAAATAAATAGGTACCACTTCAGTAGGAAGGTATCAGGGTTCCATGTGTCTTGGCATATAGTCATGCTGGCTACATGATCATAGAAATCACAGTGCTGGCTCCTTTGGCTAAGAAATGGAGATGAGCATCACTCCCCTAGAGTTGGACATGACTGGACAGGGGAAACCTTCACCTTTAGCTTTGTGGTCATTGTAAATATAAAGTATAAATAAATATATTTATCTTGGTCTCACAAAGGTTTTGTACTAGTTGCTCATTCTGGACACAACGTTACTCCTAGATGAACATTGAAACATGGAATGCTATTATTTGTGCAGAAACCCTAAATGATGATTTATACAACTGTCTTTTAATACATTCAGATCATAAATATAAAGAAATAAAGCATGCTTCCAACATGATGTTGGCCTCAAACCCCTTGGACCACTCAGACAAAAGTAGACCATGTGTATATAAGGGCTCCATATGATTGGGAATGCCACACAAGAACCCCAACTCATAGAAAGCCTCTTTTAGCCTATTTTGTTGATGAGCCTATCCCTGATTTATTATCAACACAAAATGAGCTATTATTCTAAGATCTTTCTCCAGAACATTGTTGCTATTGCATATTATATCTGCTTTATGTTTTTTAAGTGAAGAACTTTCTATTTGTCTTTGTTAATTTTCATTCTGTTATTTCCAGTCCTTTTATCTAAGTTACCCAAATCACTTTAAATTATATTACTGCCTTCTTGGATATTAGCTATTCTGCCCAATTCTGTATCATCTCTAAATCCAATAAGCATTCCCTCCACACTTAACTAATCAAAATGTCATGGGTACTTTATCAAATGCTTTGCTGAAATTAAGATATATGACATCTACAGCCATCTCACAATTTACTAAGGAAGTTAGATTATCAAAAAATGAAATAATATTTGTCTGGTAAAGCTAATTTGTGACAAATCTATGTTAACATTTAGTAATGCGATTATATTGTCTTCACACGTATGGTCCTGTTGTGATCTAAAATCTAATAGAAGCTGTTTGAAAATGTTCCAGAGTGCTGCATTTTCTGTGTTTCTGTTGTATAAAAAATGATCTTTTTTGTGTGCATGAACAAAGTATAGTTTAGTATGTTGGCATAATTAAGCATGTTGTAGCTCTTTTTGATGAACTGAATAAATCAACACAATTATTCCCTTTTCAGATGGAAAATCTTGTTTGCTTTTAAAGAAAGCTAAAATAGCTTGTCATTATTAACTTGATGCACAGAGATGGAAATGGGGACTCTGTACATTAATTAATAATATGTTGCTTCCTCCCTAATTAAAAAAGGAAGCAACTCATTATTTATTAACGTATAGAGTCCCTACTTCTCTCCCTCTCTCTATGTATAAATATATGGGTATATGTTTGTGTATATGGTACATTATTTGGTCAAAGTTTCATCTGCCAATATTTGTTCTTTGAAAATCCAGTCTGACTTCAGATAATTATCACATTGTTTTCACAGCTCTTCCTAATCAATAGTTTTATGGTCTCTTCTATAATCTGCACAGTATCAAATTGACTGATGTTTCTTTTTCATGGGTTTCCCTTTTTCCCCCCTTTTTCCCTTTCCTTTTCTTTTTTCAGTTTTCCTTCTCTGGTGATCTGGTGGTTCATCTTCTTTCCAGGATTTCTCAAAAATATTACATTTTTCAGACTATCAACAAGTTGTTTTTTTGAATACCTGATGGTGAAATTCATCTAATGTTGCAGATTTAAATTTGTTCAATGCATGCACGAAATCCCTCGCCTTGTTTCCATCTGTTTCGATTTTAAGTAAGCACTTTCCTCCTACTCTTTACTTTCTGATGAAATATGTGCTTTCCAATTGGAATAGACTGAAACAAAGTAGAAGTTGAATAGTTCTGCTGTTTTTTGACTTGTTAGCTTGTTGATTTTCTCATTGAACCAATCACAAACTCTTCTATTTATTTGTCTTTTATTTGAAGACGTGCAAATAGATTATTTTGTTATTTTTGGAATCCATACTAAATTCAACTCTGACTTTTAACTTTCTTGATACCATGTCTAATGTTCCATACTACCTGTATCATCTTTTAATGCCACTTGATTCTCCTTCAATCTCCTATATGTATTAGTAAGTATTTTGTGTAGCTTATTCATTTGTTTGTTTAAAACATATATTTATCTGTCCATTTATTACAAACGTTGGGCAGTCAATCAAAAAATAGAATAAGTTAAAAACAATATTTTTTCTCATTGAAAAGATATGCAACTGTGCTTTTGGTATCTCCTTTTTAAAGGAATTCCCACTTATGTAGATCTTCTTTTCTTATTAACTTCTCATGACATAGTAATCTAGTTATTTTGTTAAAGTCAACTTATGGAAGTCCAAGAAGTCTAATGTAATGTTTCATTACATTCAGTTTATTTTCTTTAAAATTAGGAACTTAATGATATATGGTTATTTCCCCTGAATTTTCCTTGTATTTCCTCTTCCTGACTAAATTGTCACTATTCGTTAGTATCATATTAATGATAGTCAATCCCCTTGTGCCTTCTACTCTCTAACTAACAAGCTTGTCAGTTAGACAAGTCAGGAATTTCCTGAAAATGCTAAGCTTATCAAATTTTCTCTCTTTGTGGACATGGGCTAAGCAGAGTCCCCTATCACTACTACTATTTATTTATTAAAAGCTCTGTTCTTGTTCTGAAAAGCATTCCCATGTGTCTTCCTTGTTTAGGGCATGCAGTAATGAATAAAAACAACAAGATATGATTTTATTTCTTTATTCCAGAATTTAGCCCTGTGCTGTCCCAACAGTATATAGCTAATATAGGAATTAAGAGCTGTCTCCTTTAAGAAACTACTTCATGGGAAATATAACTACCTTATGGGAAATGTAGTTCCATATCATGTGACCACATCTGTGCTCCCTGAT